>NW_027708431.1:0-334 GCF_054177405.1 Leptonychotes weddellii | reverse complement strand
TCAATACCTCATGATTAGAAAAAGAACATCCTCAAGACAGAAAGAGACATAGGCATTGGTTAATCCAATCCCTTTATCATTTGGATTCTTTTAGTGATTCACTAGTCAAGAGACCTAGTTCTGGTTCTGCTACTAATCAGCTGGTCTTGGGCAAATCACTTAACTTTTCAGGGCCTTAGTTTTTTAATTTTTAAAATAAAGAATTTAGCTTGATCTCTAACACCATTCATATCTATAAAGTTTAATGAGCTTTGATTTATCCTCTGAAAAGTGTCCAATAAATTTCATTCATTCTACAAATGCTTACTGAACACCTATTCTTTTTTTTTTTTTT
>NW_027708430.1:0-5975 GCF_054177405.1 Leptonychotes weddellii | reverse complement strand
TCCGTAGCCACCCTCCTGGCCACCACCAGTGCCACAGCTGGTCCCACCGCAGCTGGGCTTGTAGCAGCTGGGCTGGCAACAGCTGGGCTGGCAGCAGCTGGAGCCACAGTTCCCACTGGTGGAGCAGGTGGGAAATCCACAGAAGCTAGTGGAGCAGCAGGCCATGGTCAGGAGCTGGGTTGAGAGTTGGATTGTTAAGAGAAGTTTTTGAGTTTTGGCTGCACCTTCTACATCTGGCCTTTTATATATTTCCTAGAGCTGCATATTTCCCCATTTGCAAAGTAAGTCTCTGATTGGCTGATCCCTGAGTTGTTTAGAAAGTTATTAATAGCATTTCAGTAGCCTGCTTTGGTCATTATTCAGTTAAGTCTCATTATATTTCTTCTTTGCCCTCTGGATCATTATAGAAGCCAATCAGCAACACCTCTTTATGCAAATCACATGACAGACTAGAGTTGGGCCAACCCTGGCTTGCTTTGTCATACCTGTCCTTTGTTAACCTGTAGGCCAAGTTTATCTAAATTGAGCATTTTCTTCCTAAGTAGTCACTAAATTAAGGATCAGGACTTCATAAATAGAATTTGTTCAGATTTGGAATGACTAACATTAGTGTCATCAAAACATGAGCTATCCAAATTAATCAACATCCAAAGCACTATGCCTTTCTAGAATCTGTTTGTGCAAGTTACAGGATACTAAGAGCTCTAACCAGTATTTTTGCCTTAACCATCAGTGTACATATTCCCAGTTGAAACCCTTAATGACTTTTGCTGGTAGATTGTTTTCTGACTCTACTAAATTAAAAATACATGCTAGTAATGAATACGTGTTTTAACAAGTCAAACAGTACACAGGCATATAAAGAAATTTAATATTTTTCCTCTCTTCTCCAAAACACCCATTCCCTCCACAACTAGTACTTCCGAAATAATAAATATTAACAGTTTGGTGCATATTCTTTGACACCTTTCTCCCTGCTTTTACAGACATAAACCAGCATAGATAGATAGATCATCTAAATAAAAGTTGGGGTCTAGATGTATTTTTAAAAAGTTTTATTTATAGTAAAATACACATAATATGAAATTTACCACCTTAATCATTTAAGTGCACTGTTCACTAGTGTGAAGTACATTCACATTGGTGTGCAATCTCGAGAACTCTTTTTAACCTCCAAAACTGAAACTCTTTGTCCATTAAAGAACCTTTCCATTCTCTCCTCCCTAGGACTTTGGTAACCACTTTTTCACTCTTTGTTTAGATGAATTTGACCAACCTAGGTGCCTCATATAAGTGAAATTATCCAGTATGTCTTTTTAATGAATGGCTTATTTCACTTAGCATACTGTCCTCAAGATTCATCCATGTTATAGAATGTATGAGAATTTCCTTCCTTTTTAAGGCTGAATAATACTCCTTTGTATGTATATACCACAATTTGTTTATCCGTTAATCCACTGATGGACACTTGGGCTGCTTCCAGCCTTTTGGCTATTGTGATTAATGCCCATACTACTCAAAGCAATTTACAGATTTTAAGTTTTTTGGGTAACTGCCATACTGTTTCCCATAGTGGCTGCTCATTTCCACCAACAGTACACAAGGGTTCCAATTTCTCCACATCCTTGCCAGCACTTTTTGGGTTTTTTGAGATTAGACATTCTAGTGGGTATGAGGTTGTATGTCATTGTGGTTTTGATTTGCATTTTTATAATGACTGATGATATGAAACATTTTTTAATATGCTTGTTGGCTGTTTATCTTCTTTGGAGAAATGTCCATTCATGTCCTTTGCCCAATTTTTAATTGTTGTTGATTGTAGGAGTTCTTCATATATTCTAGATATTAGCTTCTTATCAGATATATGATTTGCAAATCTTTCTCCCTTTCTGTAGATTGAATTTTCATTTCGTTCATTGGTCCTTTGCAAAAGTTTTTAATTTTGATATAGTTAAATTTATGTGTTTTCTACTTTTGTTGTATATGCTTTTGGTGTCCTATCCAAGAAATCACTGCCAAATCCAATGTCATGAACCTTTCCCCCTGTGTTTTCTTCTAAGAGTTTTACAGTTTTAGCTCCTAACTTTAGGTTTTTATCCATCTTCAATTAATTTTTGTGTGTGGTGTAATGTAAGGGTCCACCTTCGTTCTTTTGCATGTGGATATCCGCTTTTCACAGCCCCATTTGTTGAAAAGACTGTGCTTCCCCATTGAATGGTTTTGACGCTCTTGTTGAAAATTATTTGACTGTACATATAAAGGTTTCTTCCTGGGCTCTTTCTTCTATTCCATTTGTCTATATGACTGCCTTTATGCCAGTACCATGCTGTTTTGAATACTGTAGTTTTGTAATATAGTTTGAAGTCAGGAAGTATGATGCCTCCAGCTTTGTTCCTCTTTCTCAAGATTGATTTGGCTATTCAGAGTCTTTTGTGGTTCCATACAGATTTTTGGATGTTTCTTTTTTCTATTTCTGTGAAAAATACCATTGAAATTTTGATAGGGATTGCATTGAATCTGTAAATTGCTTTGAGTAGTATGGGCATTTTAACAGTACTGATACTCCTAATTCATGAGCATGGAATACTTTTCCATTTATTTGTGCCTTCTTTAATTTCTTTCATCAATGTCTTCTAGTTTTCAGTACACAGATCTTTCATCTCCTTGGTTAAATTTATTCCTAAGTATTTTATTCTTTTTGATGCTATTATAAATGGAATTGTTTTCTTAATTTCTCTCTTTTTAAAATTTATCTTTATTATTTTTTTTAAGAGAGAGAGCAGCGGGGAGAGGCAGAGGGAGAGGGAGAGAGAAAGAATCTTAAGCAGGCTCCATGCCCAGTGCAGAGCCTGATGTGGGGCTTGATCTCACGACCCTGAAATCATGACCTAAGCTGAAATCAAGAGTCTGACACTTAACTAACTGAGCCACCCAGCACCCCTTAATTTCTCTTCCTGATAGATTGTTGTTAGTATATAGAAATGCAGCTGATTTGTATATTGATTTTTGTATCCTACAACTCTACTGAATTTGTTTAACCATTTTCTTATTCTTTTTTTTTTGTGGAGTCCTTAGGATTTTCTATTTATCATATCATGTCATCTGCAAGTAGGGACAGTTTTACTTTTTTCTTTCTTATTTGGATGCCGTTTACTTCTTTTTCTTGTCTAATTGCTCTACCTGGGACTTCTAGTACTATGATAAAGAGAATAGATAAAAATGGGCACCCTTCTCTTTTTCCTAATCTTAGGGGAAAAGCTTTCAGTCTTTTACCACTGAGTATGATGTTAGTGTGGGCTTTCATATTTGGCTTTTATTAGGCTGACATAGTTTCCTTTTATTCCTAGTTGTTGAGTGTTTTGTTTTCTGTTTTTTTTTTTATTATGAAAGAGTGTTGAATTTCATCAAATTCTTTTTCTCCATCTATTGAGATAACCATGTGTTTTTCCCCTTTTATTCTGTTATGTGATATATTACATTGATTTTTTTTTCCTGTTGAACCATCCTTGCATTCTAGGATAATATCCCATTAGGTCGTGATGTGTAACCTTTTTAATGTACTGTTGAATTCTGTTTGATAGTATTTTGTTGAATATTGCATCAGTATTCATCAGGGATATTGGTCTCTAGTTTTCTCTTCCATAGTGTCTTTGGCTTTGGTATCAGGATAATGCTAGCCTCATAAAGTGAGTTTGGAAGTGTTCCCTCCTCATTAATTTGTTGGAAGAATTAGAGGATGATTGATTTTAACTTTTCTTTGAATGTTTGGTAGGATTTACCAGTGAAGCTTCTGGTACTGGGATTTTATTTGTTGGGAGGTGTTTTTTTTTTTTTTTATTACTGATTTAATCTCCTTGCTAATTATAAATCTATTCAGATTTTTTATTTCTTCCTGATTCAGTTTTGATAGGTTATGTGATTCTAGGAATTTATCTATTTTATCTAGGTTATCTAATTTTTGGCCTATCCCATATGTATTAGTCATTCTTTTAAAAACTATGCAGTATTCCAGAATATGATCATACCATACTCTGTTCACATCCCCCTATTGATAAATTCGCAATTGTTTTTAGTTTGTGCTTTTGAATTAAAAAAATCAGAGAATTTGGGCGCCTGGGTGGCTCAGTTGGTTGCGCGACTGCCTTCAGCTCAGGTCATGATCCTGGAGTCCCGGGATCGAGTCCCGCATCGGGCTCCCTGCTCGGTGGGGGGTCTGCTTCTCCCTCTGACCCTCCCCCCTCTCATGTGCTCTCTCTCTAATAAATAAATAAAATCTTAAAAAAAAAAAAATCAGAGAATTTTAAGCTAAAAGGGACTTTAAAGGAGTCCAGCTTTAGGTGATTATGAGAATTAAATTAAGCTAATTAAACTAAACAGGTTTCTCAAACCGGTTCTACCATTAAGTGATTCTGTGACCTCAGAAAAGTCACTTAATTTCCCTGAACATTGTTTTATTCATCTGTAAAATGAGATGATCTCCCAGACACTCCAGGGCTAAAATTATGTAATTGCTCTACCAGGTCATTCATTCCTTAAGGGCATGATCTGCCATGTCTGATTCATTTTGGTATTCTACGTAGTGCCTTCTGCACAATCTTGAATGTAGGCACTCAGTAAGTGCTTGTTGAATCAAGGAATGAATGAATGATTGACGGTGTATTGTAATGATAAACAGCCAATTTTGCATTTTACCCAAGTCACTTGTCATTTATTTTATATTTTTTTCTCAGCAGGAGCTCTTAGGTAGTGATACCTGAAAGTGTTCAGTAGTTAAAATCAAAGGAACAAGAGGACAAAACATGTTTCCATTTTTGTTCTGTTGTTCAAGGGTGTCTTCTGGGTTGGAGACCGTCTCTAGAAGAAATGTTGGGGAAACTGATTCTTTGCTTACATGTTATCCTTTATCCATGCTTTATAATTTCTTGATTTTCATTAACTCTTTAATGAATAAAGCACTATAATCTTCTTTTTTATTAAAGCACTATAATGTTAACCAAAGTACTATTTTTAATAAAAAAGAATTATCTTCGGCTCCCTCCAGTTCTTTTTTTAAAAGATTATTTATTTATTTAAAAAATTTTGGGGCACCTGGGTGGCTCAGTTGGTTAAGCGACTGCCTTCGGCTCAGGTCATGATCCTGGAGTCCCGGGATCGAGTCCTGCATCGGGCTCCCTGCTCGGCAGGGAGTCTGCTTCTCCCTGTGACCCTCCTCCCTCTCATGCTCTCTGTCTCTCATTCTCTCTGTCTCAAATAAATAAAATCTTAAAAAAAAATTTTTTTTTTAATTTTTAAAAATTTTTTGATTATGTTATATTAGTCACCATACAGTACATTATTAATTTTTGATGTGGTGATCCACGATTCATTGTTTTCGTATAACACCCAGTGCTTCATGCAGTACATGCCCTTCTTAATACCCATCACTGGGCTAACCTATCCCCCCACCCCCCTCCCCTCTAAAACCCTCAGTTTGTTTCTCAGAGTCCATAGTCTCTCATGGTTCATCTCTTCTTCCGATTGCCCTCCCCCTTCATTTTTCCCTTCCTTCTCCTAATGTCCTCTATGCTATTCCTTATGTTCCACACATAAGTGAAACCATATGGTAATTGACTTTCTCTGCTTGACTTATTTGACTTAGCGTAATCTCCTCCAGTCCCATCCATGCTGATGTAAAAGTTGGATATTCATCCTTTCTGGTGGCTGAGTAATATTCCATTGTATATATGGACCACATCTTTATCCATTCATCTGTTGAAGGGCATCTCAGCTCTTTCCACAGTTTGGCTATTGCTGACATTGCTGCTATGAACATTGGGGTGCATATGGCCCTTCTTTTCACTACATCTGTGTCTTTGGGGTAAATACCCAGGAGTGCAATTGCTGGGTCATAGGGTAGCTCTATTTTTAATTTTTTGAGGAACCTCCACACTGTTTTCCAAAGCGGCTGTACCAACTTGCATTCCCACCAACAGTGT
>NW_027708429.1:0-334 GCF_054177405.1 Leptonychotes weddellii | reverse complement strand
CTGCTGGCATGAAAATGACGATGAGGCAGAGGCAGGTCATGCACATGCGTCAAGGTGGTGCCGCCGAAGCCACCTGCTGGACTCTTCTGGACACACCCAGACCCTGCAATCGAAGAGCCCGCAATCCGGTTCTCCGGTCCCCTTGCACACGATCCCAGCCTCACCTTCAGCAAAGCCACACTCCTGCCAGCTGGAGACAGGGTCAACGTTATCTGCTATAGTCAGCTTCTTTCTTGAAAACCAAAAATTTGCAGCTCAATTGCAAATGAAATTTCAAATCCATACAATGGTGACCGAGTGGTTGAATATCTTTCCTTTGGGGGGGGGGGTGGGG
>NW_027708428.1:0-334 GCF_054177405.1 Leptonychotes weddellii | reverse complement strand
TTAAATATTATTCTTCAACTAATTTGTTAAGTTGGTGATATGTCTTGGAAATCTTCCTATGTGAATCTACATATAACCACTTACTCTTTTTAACAGATATTTTAGTATTTCAGAGTACAGAAATAGCACATTCTGTTTTTTTTTTTTTTAAAGATTTTATTTATTTATTTGAGAGAGAGAGAATGAGAGACAGAGAGCACGAGAGGGAGGAGGGTCAGAGGGAGAAGCAGACTCCCCGCCGAGCAGGGAGCCCGATGCGGGACTCGATCCCGGGACTCCAGGATCATGACCTGAGCCGAAGGCAGTCGCTTAACCGACTGAGCCACCCAGGCGC
>NW_027708427.1:0-334 GCF_054177405.1 Leptonychotes weddellii | reverse complement strand
CTGCTGGCATGAAAATGACGATGAGGCAGAGGCAGGTCATGCACATGCGTCAAGGTGGTGCCGCCGAAGCCACCTGCTGGACTCTTCTGGACACACCCAGACCCTGCAATCGAAGAGCCCGCAATCCGGTTCTCCGGTCCCCTTGCACACGATCCCAGCCTCACCTTCAGCAAAGCCACACTCCTGCCAGCTGGAGACATGGTCAACGTTATCTGCTATAGTCAGCTTCTTTCTTGAAAACCAAAAATTTGCAGCTCAATTGCAAATGAAATTTCAAATCCATACAATGGTGACCGAGTGGTTGAATATCTTTCCTTTGGGGGGGGGGGTGGGG
>NW_027708426.1:0-334 GCF_054177405.1 Leptonychotes weddellii | reverse complement strand
ATTACTATTCTTCAAAATCAAGTTTAGGGGCGCCTGGGTGGCTTAGTCGGTTAAGCGTCCGACTCTTGATTTCAGCTCAGGTCATGATCTCAGGGTCGTGGGATCAAGCCCCACGTGGAATCTGCTTGAGATTCTCTCTCTCCCTCTGCTCACTCTTTCTCTCTCAAAATAAATAAATAAAATCCTTAAAAAAAAAAAATCAGAAGTTTAAAAAGTGCTGTGCAGATGAACATGATTTTCTTCTCTCTAGTTTGACCTTTTACAAATTCTCTGCAAGGAGCATGCATTACTTTTGCCCTCAAGGAAAATAAAACATTGTCAGTCCAGGGCGCCT
>NW_027708425.1:0-334 GCF_054177405.1 Leptonychotes weddellii | reverse complement strand
AGCACCCGTTTCAAAAAATCAATTAACTATGCATGTGAAGGACTATTTCTGTATTCTGTTCATTCACTCATTTGCTCATTCATTTATTCATTCATTCATCTTGATTAGAACACTATACCCTATAGATTAGTGCACTATCTGTCTTACCTCATTTTTAATATTTACTGAATTTGCATAGTAAAATTATGGCACAATGTGTTCATTACTTATTGTATTAACAAAACTGTTAGTTGCCCTCAAATTTTTAAAAAGTTGATTTTTAATTGAAAGATGTTTGACATATAACATATAAGCTTAAAGTGCAAAACATGTTGATTTGATGCACTTGTATATT
>NW_027708424.1:0-334 GCF_054177405.1 Leptonychotes weddellii | reverse complement strand
TGATCCCACCGTGGCTTTAAACACCCTCTACAAACATACATCTCCAGTCTACAATGAAGACTTGTACATCTAACTGCTAACTCAAGACCTCCACTTGGAGGCATCAAAAATCAATCTGTCCACTAGAAAACCCTTGATTCCAACTCAACTTCCATCCCCAATAAAGACTTTTCTAACAGCAACTCCAGTCATTCATTAATTCACTCATTCAACAAAAAATTTTAAGTTCATACCCTATGCCAAGCATCGTTCCAGGGATCATCCTCCTAGTAGCTCAGACCAAAGTCCCCTTGAATCTCCATTTTTTTCCACCTCATCCTCACTATTGCACCCT
>NW_027708423.1:0-334 GCF_054177405.1 Leptonychotes weddellii | reverse complement strand
TATGAGCTCAGGGAAGGCAGGGCCCATCTCTCTTACTCATACCTGCATCTCCAGGCCTAGACAATCTTGTTTATGGTTGGACCTCCATAACGACTAGTTGAGAGAATATTCGCTAACATTTACTTGATAACTCGTTATCTACGCACCTGGCCCTGTTTGAAGTTGTTTGCACATGAACCCATTAATCCTGAAAACTATCCCCATTTTACAAGAGTTAACAGAGGCACCCAGAAGCTAGGCTGTGAACTCAAGCAGTCTGGCTTCAGACATCATGTTCCCAACCACTACAGGAAACTGCTAAGTGAAGGAATGATTCAATCATTCGGCATGGCCC
>NW_027708422.1:0-334 GCF_054177405.1 Leptonychotes weddellii | reverse complement strand
TTGAGAGTGATTATTGAAAGATATGATTTTATTGTCATGTTGCCTGTGAAGTCCTTGTTTCTATAGATTGTCTCTGTAAATTTCTGTACAGCAAGTGGCTGTACCAACTTGCCTTTTCACCAACAGTGCAAGAGTGTTCCCCTTTCTCCACATCCTCACCAACACTTGTTTCCTGTCTTGTTAATTTTTGCCATTCTAACTGGTGTAAGGTGGTATCTCAGTGTGGTTTTGATTTGAATTTCCCTGATGGCTAATGATGATGAACATTTTTTCAAGTGTCTGTTATCCATTTGTATGTCTTCTTTTTAGAAGTGTCTGTGCCCATTTTTTGACT
>NW_027708421.1:0-334 GCF_054177405.1 Leptonychotes weddellii | reverse complement strand
TTCCTTCTCCCTATCCTGGAGAAAAGCAATAACAAGTGGATGAATACTTCTGTGTGAAAAGCAAAACTATCATATTTTATTTTATTTAAAGATTTTTTTAAATTTATGTGACACAGAATGAGAGATAGAAAGAGCAGAAACACAAACACGGGGAGTGGGAGAGGAGAAGCAGGCTTCCCGCTGAGCAGGGAGCCCGATGTGGGCCTCGATCCCAGGACCCCGGGATCATGACCTGAGCCGAAGGCAGATGCTTAACAACTGAGCCACCCAGGCACCCCAACATACAGATGTCTTATACTGTCTTTTAAAATATGATAGTTTGGGGCTCCCTGCT
>NW_027708420.1:0-334 GCF_054177405.1 Leptonychotes weddellii | reverse complement strand
TTTAATTTCTTGCTTCCTAAGTTTTACAGGGGACACAGATTTAATAACCATGCTCCTGGTTTTTCCAGAATAGACTGGATTTAAAATACCGTCAGACAACGTGTCTAAATTTTTAAGCACGGCAAAAAGGGCCCTTCTATAAAGAAGTCTTCTTTCTAGGTGGCAGGAGGTACCCAGGATGCGGGGGGTGGTGGGTGGACTGAGGCTCTCTGCGTGTCCCTGAACCCCAGCCTGCGCCTTCCAGGCCTGTCTCCACATGAGCTCCGTGGGGCAGCCTGGGGGACGTACCGGAGGGGACACGGAGGGGACGTGGAGGGCATTCATGACCCCACAC
>NW_027708419.1:0-5975 GCF_054177405.1 Leptonychotes weddellii | reverse complement strand
TAAAAAAAAATGCTTGTAAAATATTTGACATTTACATGGCATTTTATTATTTTTTTAATTTTTATTTATTTAATTGACAGAGAGTGAGAGACAGCGAGAGAGGTAACACAAGCAGGGGGAGTGGAAGAGGGAGAAGCAGGCTTCCCGCAGAGCAGGGAGCCCGATGCGGGGCTCGATCCCAGGACCCCAGGATCATGACCTGAGCCAAAGGCAGTCACTTAACCAACTGATCCACCCAGGGGCCCCTTACACGGCATTTTAAATGGTAGCCTTCATTACTGATACTGAACAAGAGAACATTTAAAATTCCCATGATCAGCTCTTAGTCTTACTGATATGAAAGGAATAACAGAATAAAACTTTCCAGAGATATCAACATATGACTGACAGATATAATTCAAAATAGAATATAATATAAATAAATGTTACTATTCTATGGTTCCCTATTGATTTATTCCTGTTATTATTAGCCTTGTATTGTTTTCATGGCATGGATAAATCTAATATCCATTCCTTATGGTAGCACAAGCCACCATTATGGTGGAACTGTACTACAATCTGTGGGGGGATGAGGAATGCCCTAGTGGTAGGAGAAGATGCTTAGAAAGAAAATTCTATTGTTGGAAATGGCCTGTGTATGCCATACTTTCTTCTAAAGACATACAATGGACAAAGAGGAGAACTGACCTCCTGCAGAGATAGACTCTTCCCTGGGTGGTAAACAAGGCACTGTAGACCAGAGAACAGAGTCTTAGGGAAGAGAACTTGAGTTGAAATCCCAGCTCTGAAACTTGCCACATAAGAAAGTTCCTTACCTCTCTGCACCTCTGTTTCTTTAACACAGGGGTTTATGGTATGGAGTATGGCACATGGAGATGCTGAAAGGCCCTTTTTTCAGGACCTGTGTCAATGGTCACAACTACTCAGTGTCCCAGATTTTGTATCCATTCTTCACTTTAAACTTCCTGTTCCCTTAAGGGTATTCATAACAATAGCACACATGACCTTAACTTTGAATTAGAGAATTAACTAACTTATCCTGGAAACAACTTGAGAAATCTGAGCCTCCAGAAGGGAAGGAGCATCTCCAGGGACCCAAGAATCCTGTGAGGAAGCACGGAGCTTTCCTATTGCTACCAAAAGCCTGTCCAGAACTACCTCTCCTGAACTGTACATTTGGTTTCCTGCCTCTCCCAGGTGACAGGATGGTCTCATGAGAAGCTGATGTCTACTTCTCCCTCTCCATTGCTTCAAACTATTTCCATCTGGGCTTTATATCCAATAATCCATCAGAACAGCACTCTCTAATGACACCAATGACACACGTGTCCACAAAACAACAGACGTTTTGTTCCTCATCCCACTTGACCCTGTGCAGCAGCATTTGACACTGTTGATTTCTCCTTCCTTTCTGAAACACTTTTTCCTTGGCTTTAAGTGACACAAAACACGTGTTTTTCCTCATACCAGTTGCTCCATCTGTATCTCTTCACAGGTTTATCCTCCTGTACCTGACAATTAAATTCTGGAGTACCTCAAATCTTGGTCCTGGGTCTTCTCCTCTTTCACTCCACACTCAATGTCTCCTGGTACTCTTATCCTTGACTCTCCCTCAATGGCCTGTTAACTACACAAAAATTGACATCTCTAGTCCAGACCCCTCTGATGGACATTTCCTGCTAGGTGTCTCAAAGGCACTAGAAACCCAAAATGTCCAAAGTTGAATACTTGATCTTCCTCCACAAAGTATGGTCTATAAGTATACTCTTTATCATTTCTCCATTTATAAAACTGCCATCTGTCTAGTTTTTCAAGCCAGAAAACAAAGTCACCCTTGATAGACTTCATTCCCTCTTTGCTATCTTATCAATTTTATCTCCCATTTTTTAGTCGTCAACTTCTCTCTGTCTCTGTCAACCTCTCACTGAGCCTAAATAAACTAGTAGTTTATACCTCAATCAGTATTTTCTAAACTGATAATAAACAAATAAATAATAAATGTAGTAGATGGTAACCAGTACTCTTTTTAATGAAATAGGCTACTCTAGCTAAAACAGAAAAGAAAATATGAGAGTACACCACTCATAAAGAGGGTTAAGTCTTCTCTTGACATAACTTTGTGTGTGGGGGGGGGAGGGGGGCGGTATATACCAGGTCATGAGATAACATGTATTAAGAAATTTATTAAGAAATTAACAAAGAATCACCTGCAAAAAATGTCTGACAGCCTGACACAATCCATTCTGGCCCTCCTATAAAATATTCTCTAAAAGGCAACCAGAGTGACTCTTCCAACACATAGATCTGATGTCACTTACCACAGTGTCTCCCACTAACAACCACCAAGGAAGGCCACCTTTCTAGCCACAACCCAATCTGGAACATATTCACCCTCTTTTTCTGTGCTCCTTCTGATTTCCATATTCCCTCCTGTCTGTTTCCCTTTGTCTGTTTCCCCTGCTTAACTGCCTAGTTAGCACTTACTACGTATCTTGCTTTATACACTAGAACACATTTGTACTTTTACTTGTTTTATGAAATTTGGTTAATGTCTGTCTTCTCCACCAAACTTAAAGGTCAGTGAGGTCAAGGACTATATTTTTATCCATCATTACATCAGTAGCGCCTATCTCATTCCTTGGCACTAGTAGGTGTTTTGGTTATATTAGTTAGATCAATCTGAATGTGAATCTCTGGTCTGACACTTATTAGTTATGGAAGCTCAAGGTATAATCCTCACTGAGCTTCAGTTTCCAATCTGTAAAATAAGAGTGACAACACCTCTCTGGGTTACGGGGACCAATATGTCTAAAGTACCCTGCATGTAATAACACTTAAATTATTTTTTGACGAATGAATATATGATGTAATTTCCCAAAGGATCCAATTTTCCTGGTACTAAGATAACAGTCTCAATTTTCTTCAGCTTCAACCTCTAATTTTAACCTATCTCCTCAACTTTTGCCAGTTAGGGTGAGTTTTTTCAGTGTTTCTTTTAAGTAGGGCAGCCAAATCCAAGCAAACCCATTTGCTTGGCTAGCCCAATAGCCCAAACATCTACTGACTTCATAACCAATCACAGAGTTTAACACTGATTTGGTCTTTACTTACATCATTTTTCTTCCTCAGACCATGTGCCCTGGAGAGCAAGTCCATAGACTCCATTTTGTACATATTTTACAATTTTCCCAGCAGGGGGATGAAAGGCAGCCTGGTATTTTAGAAAAGGCACAAGGTATGGATTGAAACGACCCCTTCCTTTTACCACTTGTTAGCTGGGTGACCCTCGGCCAATCCCTTAAATCTCTCTAAGCCAGTGATTCCCAAACACAGCTGAACACTGGAATCGCCTGCCATTTTTGTTAAAATTTTTTTAAAATACTAATGCTGGCTTCTACCCCCAGGCATTCTGATGTAATAGGTAATGGTTGCTGCCTTAGCACTGGGATTTTTGAAAGCCCTCCAAGGAACTCTACAGCTAAGTTTGGAAGCCATTGTTCCAAACAACAAATTCCCTTGTCTATAAAACAGTGGTGAAAATATTCCCAGTTATAAAGAGTTAATGAAATACTTGGGGGGAAAAAAAGAAATCCTCGAAAAAGATCACAAATGATACAGGGTCTGGCACACTGTACATGATCAGACAATAGCAGTCACCACTGTTAGCTGGTGGTGGTGGAAGCAGTGTACATAGATGTGAGGGATCAGATAATAAAGCTGCACAAGGACTCTCACCAGCCTAGCTAGCTATGTAGCACACTGAGATTCCTTTAAATGTCAGCCTGATTTCTATTTCTATACATCTGGAACTTTTCTGGACTTGTAGAAAGCACCTTACTGCAGAATCATCTTTAATTTGGATTTACCTGCAAGTGACATGGACACCTACCTTTTTCACGTCATGTAGCAAAGGTACAACACATCCTATGAGTCTAGTAACTAACCAAGAAAACTTTTGCAGAGGCTTCAAATTTTACAGGGCTAACTTAAACACGTGAGGATAAAATTCTGATATCAAGTTGCATCTGAGCCTTGGAAACTATTTTGGGTCAGCTACACAGCAGAAGTTTGGGCCTGGCAGAAAGCCGTAAAACTGAGCCAAAAATAAACCAAGGACCATTATAAAAATGTTGTAAGTGCCAAATGCATGAGATGTTAAAATTACAACATAATGGAGTAAAAATTTATAAAAGAGGCTTTCCAATGGTGGCACTAAGGTTTCCAACCCAGAGGAAGAAGGTTCGGGGGGAAAAGTCTAGAGAGTGAACCTATCCTTGGAAATTAGCCTTTCAGACAGCTATGAATGCCCCCATCCAAGGCTATTTACAATTTATTACCCACCAGGAATCAAGAGCATTGATTTTCCCCCTATTGGAGAACACAGGCTGGATTGCCAGAATACAGGGAAAAGTTTTCATAAAAATTAATTGGGCCACTCAGCTTTTCACTGTATTCAGCAAATGCTGCTCCATTTGCCCTTCTCCTGGCCTGGACATGCTCTTCCTGCTCTTCTCTCAATATCCAGCCATTCCACAATGCACTCGGGTGCATCTATTCGTTATTTATGGTCTTATTTTCCTGAGCTCCAGAAAAGGCAGTCCCGTGGTAGAGGCTTTCAGGAAGGACGACAGCAAGCTCTGGGCTTCTCCCTCCTAGCTCTGCCCCGCCTGCCAGTCTCTCTCTGCCCAGTCCATTCCCACCCTCCTTTTCCTCAATTAGGAACTGCTACCAATTGCACATGGACAGATTTATGCATGGCTGGGGACCAGCTAGTCTCCCACTGATTGTCTAAAAGAAGAGTATGTTCTGTGTCAAAAATCCTTTGCACAGAGTCCAACTGTTTTCTTGGAAATAGCTTCTTTGACCCAGGCCCATAATTTTTTTTAGGTTTGAATTTTATAGGCCTGATGCACAGTCTGTCAACATTTTCTCTGTGAGACTTATTCAGGGTACAGCATATTTCTGAAGTGTACAAAGGTTTGGGGATATTTCTATCATCCAGTGCCAAGAGAATGTTCTGGACAAGAAAAGAGTGGGAAAGGCAGAGAAGCAGGCTTAATGACCACTTACTAAGGGATTTTTGAACACCAAGGCAGAAAGGATACTCTATCAACATTTTTGAAGTACTTGATATTAAAATAGCAGATTCAATTATGCTAACCTCTACAGTGAGGCCACTAGGACTACTAAGATCCAGAGAATGGCTTAACTGGCCCAGAGCCGTGCATTTCTTACCATATGGCCCTTGTCTGGGAAGATCAAATGGAGAAAGGGTCACCAATACCTCTGTGCATCAGACCACAACCTCAATTCTCCCTAAAGATTTGCCCTTCTCACATATGTTATGATATATCTTTGCATAAGCTAACAATAGGGCAGGCAGTAGGCTTCAGATGGATAAGGGTTATTTTAATCTATTCACACAACCAGGAATGCAGTCTCGATGCTCATGTGATACCCCCTTATACAGAAATTCAAATAAAGTGATTTGCTCACTGAAAATGGCAAGGTGATGATTACAGATAAGAAATAAAATATGGGGGGGCGGAGCAAGATGGCAGAGGAGTAGGAGACCTGGATTTCATCTGGTCTCAGGAATTCAGCTGGATAGGGATCAAACCATTCTGAACACCTACAAACTCAACAGGAGATTGAAGAAAAGAATAGCAACAACTCTCTCATCAGAAAAGCGACCACTTTCAGGAAGGTAGGACGTGCGGAGAAGTGAATCCGAGGCGATATTCGGGAGGATAGACGGCCGGGGAGGGGGCCTCTGTGGACTGCTTCTGGCAAGTGATAGAGACGTGAAGCACAAAATCGGAACTTTTAGAAGTTGGCTCTGCTGAGGTACATCGTGCCAGTGGCTAAGCGGGGAGTGGAACCCTCGTGGGACAGTGTGGTCTCAGGACCCTCGGGGTCACAGAAAGACCGGGGGTGCCTGAGTGTGGCAGAGCTCCCAGGTATCAGAGCAGGGA
>NW_027708418.1:0-14448 GCF_054177405.1 Leptonychotes weddellii | reverse complement strand
GTATGGAACCAGAAAAGACCCCGAATAGCCAGAGGAATGTTGAAAAAGAAAAGCAAAGCTGGTAGCATCACAATTCCGGACTTCCAGCTCTATTACAAAGCTGTCATCATCAAGACAGCATGGTACTGGCACAAAAACAGACACATAGGTCAATGGAACAGAGTAGAGAACTCAGAAATGGACCCTCAATTCTATGGTCAACTAATCTTCAACAAAGCAGGAAAGAATATCCAATGGGAAAAAGACAGTCTCTTCAACAAATGGTGTTGGGAAAATTGGATAGCCACATGCAGAAGAATGAAACTGGACCATTTCCTTACACCACACACAAAAATAGACTCAAAATGGATGAAAGACCTAAATGTGAGACAGGAATCCATCAAAATCCAACACAGGCAGCAACCTCTTCGACCTCAGCTGCAGCAACTTCCTAGACACATCACCAAAGGCAAGGGAAACAAAGGCAAAAATGAACTATTGGGACTTCATCAAGATAAAAAGCTTTTGCACAGCAAAGGAAACAGTCAACAAAACCAACAGACAACCGACAGAATGGGAGAAGATATTTGCAAACGACATATCAGATAAAGGGCTAGTATCTAAAATCTATAAAGAACTTATCAAACTCAACACCCAAAGAACAAATAATCCAATCAAGAAATGGGCAGAAGATAGGAACAGACATTTCTGCATAGAAGACATCCAAATGGCCAACAGACACATGAAAAGGTGCTCAACATCATTCGGCATCAGGGAAATACAAATCAAAACCACGATGAGATACCACTCTACACTAGTCAGAATGGCTAAAATTAACAAGTCAGGAAACGACAGACGCTGGCGAGGATGCAGAGAAAGGGGAACCCTCTTACACTGTTGGTGGGAATGCAAGCTGGTGCAGCCACTCTGGAAAACAGTATGGAGGTTCCTCAAAAAGTTGAAAATAGGGGCGCCTGGGTGGCTCAGTCATTAAGTGTCTGCCTTCGGCTCAGGTCATGATCCCAGGGTCCTGGGATTGAGCCCCGCATCGGGCTCCCTGCTCCGCGGGAAGCCTGCTTCTCCCTCTCCCACTCCCCTTGCTTGTGTTCCCTCTCTCGCTGTGTCTCTCTCTGTCAAATAAATAAATAAAATCTTAAAAAAAAAAATTTCTTGAAAAAAAAAAGTTGAAAATAGAGCTACCCTACGACCCAGCAATTGCACTACTGGGTATTTACCCCAAAGATACAAATATAGTGATCCAAAGGGGCACCTGCACCCCAGTGTTTATAGCAGCTATGTCCACAATAGCTAAACTATGGAAAGAGCCCAGATGTCCATCGACTGATGAATGGATAAAGAAGACGTGGTCTATATATACAATGGAATATTACGCAACCATCAAAAAAATGAAATCTTGCCATTTGCAACGAAGTGGCTGAAACTAGAGGGTATTATGCTAAGCGAAATAAGTCAATCAGAGAAAGAATTATCATACGATATCACTGATACGTGGAATTTAAGAAACAAGGCAAAGGGTCATAGAGTAAGAGAGGAAAAAATGAAACTAAACGAAACCAGAGAGGGAGACAAACCGTGAGAGACTCTTAATCTCAGGAAACAAACTGAGGGTTGCTGGAAGGCAGGGGGTTGGGGTGGCTGGGTGATGGACATTGGGGAGGGTATGTGTTGTGGTGAGCACTGTGTGTTGTGTAAGACTGATGAATCACAGAGCTGTACCCTGAAACAAATAATACATTATATGTTAATAATAATTAAAAATAAATAAAAAATAAAAATAAAAAAGACTTTCTCAATGAAGGAAGCAGGGCACTGGTTCACAAGCTCCTTAATCCAGATGACTGCTCCAGAACATTCTCCTGTGCATTCAGTTGTGCTAGCAGAACACTCTCCTACACAAAACTTTAGCTCCAAACTACATTTGTTGACAATGTAGTCTTTCACAGTTTTATATTTAGTTCAGAGAGAGTTGTACTAATTGGCAATGAAGTTAAAAAGAACTGTTCATATCACCATTGTGTTCAAGCTGCAGACGTACTAGAATTGCCACATTAACATTCTTTAAGCTACACTGAAAAATTGTTCACTGGTGTATTTGCTCTATGGTTGGATTTCTGTATTACTCGGCAGTTCTTGATTATGTCAAGCTATGGTTGTTGAAACATGGGATCAAAATAACAGGGTTAAAAATAAATCACTAGAGTGCCACCTGGCTGGCTCAGTTGGTAGAGAATGTGACTCTTGATCTCAGGGTCGTGAGTTTAAGCCCCATGTTGGGCCTAGAGCTTACTTAAAAAAAATAAATAAAAATAAAAAATAAACCACTGCATTGTTACTTTCCTAGTTGAGCTAATAATTTGGTAAATTAAAAACAAACTTGATTTTTTAAAAGTTATACAAATGCTTACATTTCTCATATTTTTGTACACTTTCAGATTTTAGTTGCCAAACTAAACTTAAAATTATGCATGTTGTAATGTGTTTCTGGTACACAGGTCACACCATACACAATTCAACATGTTAGCTTAACAAACCCAAACTGGTCTACATCCTGCTCCTTGGGATGAGTCCAGTGAGATACACTTTGAGGTCATGGCAATGTCATACTGCTATGAAAGTTTCTCAGTGTTTCTCAACTTCTGTACTTAATTTCTCATGAATCAGAAACAGATTGTGGACACCAGGGTCCATGGACTACAGTTTGAATAGCACTTCATTGTACTAGTCTCTCTATTTTTGTGTGTTTATCCGTTTTCTATCACTGCATAACAAATCACCACAAGCTCAGTGGCTTAAAACAACACACATTTATTATCTCACAGTTTCCATGGGCTGTGAGTCCAGGAATGCTTAGCTGGGTCTGCTGCTCAGTAGCTAACAAGGCAACAGTAAAGTATCAGCTGGGCGGGGCTCCCATCTAGTGGCTCAGCTTGGGAAGGATGTGCTTCCCAGCTCACTCAGGTTGCGGGCAAATTCAGTTCCTTGCAGTTTTAGGACTGAGGTCTGTGCTCCTATGGGCTGCCACTTTCCTTAGGCAGTTCCAGCATGACTGTTGACTTTTTTGGGGCCAGGAGGAGAAAGGTCTATTGCTTCGAGTTTCTTTTGCTTTGAGCTTGCCTGATTAGGTCATGCCATTCTGATAAATCTTTCTTTTCATTAACTCAAGGTCAATTCATTAGGGATTTGAACTACATTTGCAAAATCCCTTCACCTTTGCCATATAATGAAACCTAACCATGGCCATAACATTAGGAAGTGGTGAGCATGGAACTACCTTAGAATTCTGCCTACAGGGTATGCTTTAAAATTTCTTTAATACTAATAAAATAGGGATGCCTGGGTGGCTCAGTCGGTTAAGTGTCTGCCTTTGGCTCAGGTCATGATCTCAGAGTCCTGGGATCGAGTCCCACATTGGGCTCCTTGCTCAGCAGGGAGCCTGCTTTTCCCTCTCCCTCTGCTGCTCCCCCTGCTTGTGCTCTTTCTCTCTGACAAAACAAATAAATAAAATCTTTTAAAAAATAATAATAATATAAAATAAATTATATAAAGAATATATAATATAGAGAGAATATATAATAAATTATATATAGAAAACCAAAAATTTATTAGAACTGATCAATGAATTTGGTAAAGTTGAGGGATACAAAATCAATTTATAAAAATCATTTAAATTTCTATACACTAATAACAAATCATCAGAAAGAGAAATTGAGAAAACAATCCCATTTATAATTGCATCAAAAAGAATAAAATACCTAGAAATAAATTTAACCAAGGAGGTGAAAGACCTGTATACTATAAGACATTGATGAAAACTATCAGACATTGATGAAAGAAATTGAAGACACAAACGAAAAGATATTACATGCTTACTGATTAGAAGAATTAATGTTAAAATGTCCATACTAAAGCAATCTACAGACTCACTATAAGCCCTATCAAAATTCCAATGGCATTTTTCACAGAAATAGAACATCCTAAAATTTGTATGGAACCACGAAAGACCCCAAATAGCCAAGACAATCTTAAGAATAAGGTTAAAGCATCACACTTCCTAATTTCAAACTCTATTACAAAGCTACAGTAATCAAAACAGTATGACATTGGGAAAAAACAACACATAGTTCAATGGAACAGAATAGAGTCCAGAGATAAACCCAGGTATGTATGGCCAATTAATTTACAACATAGGAGCCAAGAATATAGAGTGGAGAAGGGACAGTCTCTTAAATAAATGGTGTTGTGAAATTGGGCAGTTACATGCAAAAAAATGTAACTGGACCATTATCTTATACCATACACAAAAATCAACTCAAAAATGGTCTAAAGACGTGAACATAATACCTGGAACCATAAAACTCTTAGAAGAAAACATAGGGGGTAAGCTCCTTGACACTGGTCTTGGTGATGATTTTTTGGACTTGACACCCAAAGCAAAGGAACAAAAGTAAAAATTAACAAGTGGGACCACATCACCCTAAAAAGCTTCTGCACAGCAAAGGAAACCGTCAACAACAAAAAAAGGCAGCCTACAGAATGGCAGAAAACACTTGCAAATCATGTATCTGATAAAACGTTAACATCTAAAATATATAAAGAACTGGGACGCCTGAGTGGCTCAGTCGGTTAAGTGGCTGCCTTTGGCTTGGGTCATGATCCCAGGGTTCTGGGATCGAGTCCCGCGTCAGGCTCCTTGCTCGGTGGGGAGCCTACTTCTTCCTCTCCCACTCCCCCTACTTGTGTTCCCTCTCTCCTGTCTCTCTCTCTGTCAAATAAATACATAAAATCTTAAAAAAAATAAATAAGCAAATAAATAAATAAAATAAAGAACTCACACGACTCAATAGCAATAAAAACAAAACAAAACAATCTGATTAAAAAATGGGCAAAGGAACTGAATAGACAGTTTTCCAAAAAAGACAAACAATGACCATCAGGTTCATGAAAAAGTGCTCACCATCACTCATCAGCAAGGAAGTGCTAATCAAAACCAAATGAAATATCGCCTCACACCTGCTAGAGTGGCTGTTATCAAAAAGACCAGAGACAACCAGTGTTGATGAGGATGTGGAGAGAAGGGAACTCCTGGGCACCGTTGGTGGGAACGCTCATTTGTTCCAGCCACTGTGGGAAACTATGGCCCAGCAATCCTACCTCTAGCATTTGTATAGGAAAAATGAAAATATCTTTAAAATAGGGGTACCTGGGCGCCTGGGTGGCTCAGTTGGTTAAGCGACTGCCTTCGGCTCAGGTCATGATCCTGGAGTCCCGGGATCGAGTCCCGCATCGGGCTCCCTGCTCGGCAGGGAGTCTGCTTCTCCCTCTGCCCTCTTCCCTCTCGTGCTCTCTGTCTCTCATTCTCTCTCTCTCAAATAAATAAAAAAATAAAATAAAATATAAAATAAAATAGGGGTACCTGGCTGGCTCAGTCGGTGGAGCGTGCGACTCTTGATCTCAGAGTTCTAAGTTCGAGCCCTGCATTGGTTGTAGAGATTACTTTTAAAAAAATCTTTTAAAAATTAAAAAAAAGAAAATATCTTTAAAATAAAAATAAGCAGCAGCAGAATGACTGTGTCACATCACACCGGCACTAGGAAGTCCCCGGCCAGGGGAATACACAGTCTTCGATGACGGTGAGGTCTTTATGGAATGAAATGATTAATGCCGAGGGGCACGTGAGGGGCACGTGAGCGCTGATGGCTGGCTGTGCCTCCCGGGAGGCAATGTTCCTGCGCTCAGTTGGTCAGTGCCTTCGGTGCTATTCATGGGGCTTTCAATGAGAGCCCAGGGGCCTGTCTTTGCTCTCACCTTGTCAACATTTTCAACAAAACTTTGATGGTTCTTCAATTTTCCAACAAAACAGAGCTGGGAAGAAGAGAGAGAGTGCTCGACAACAGAGTGAAGATTTAGAATTATCTTGGGAGGCAGGAATGTCAAGTGAACACTAAAAAAGATTAATTTTCAAAAGGAGGAAGGTCAGGTTTTACACAGACATTCTCCAAATCACTCATAAATTGTGAGTGTGGGGAGACTTGAAAGAACTGCTGTGAAAAAAGGACCTGGTGATCTCAGTCAGTGCCAGGCCCCATGTCAACGAAGAGTTTGATGTGGCAGCTGAAAAAGATGAGTCCAAGCCGGGTTTGTATCAAGCTCTCCAGAGAGCAGGCCACTGAGGCTGTACCGCCCACCCCATGGGCGGCCATGACGGTGTAATGCTTGAGCGCCTCCTCCTTGGCCTCGCGGTGCCCAGCCCTCCCCGGCCCCTTTAGGCAGCTCTGTCCCTGTATGTGCAGGGGCCACTTCCATATCTGTACACCCCAACCTCCGGTAGCTCCGGACTGCCTACCAAATCATGTGCAAAACCTTGGCCTGACAGAGCTCTCTGTATCTTGGCTAGCCCCTCCTTCCAGCATTCACTCCCTACTCTCTCCTGCAGTGTCAACCAAATAGGAGATCTCTGCGTTCTCTGACTGTACTTCTCCCATCCCCTCATAGGCTGCCATCTCTCTCCATAGTCTTCCGGCCGCACCTGCGGAAAGTTCCAGTCCTTCCTGCCCCTTGCCTTACCACCCCCACCTCTACCTCCAATTTCCCACCCACAAAACTCCATGTTTTTGTTCTGCTCTTATGGAGATATTATACACACACACACACACACACACACACACACACACACATAAAATCACGTCTGGTCTGATTTGTGAGTGTTGGGATTTCTGGGTGAAATTCCGATGTTCATCTGGTGGAATTAGGCAGAGGGAGGGCCCCAGAAATGCCTGTATCATGCTTCTCCTCCTGCCTTCTCTTCATGGGGCCTGAACTGAGGAATCTGTGTGTAAAGAACACTAGCAGAATGAGAATAAAGTGTCATGATTAAATTTGAACCAATGCCTTGATCCACAAAGTAGAACCCACTAGGATAATTAAGTTGGAAGAGGCAGTTTTGGCTTGAAGTCAAAGTGAGACTCTTACTTCTGCCACCTCCACCTCCAGTGTAGAGACAGAGAGAGGCAGAGAGACAGAGAGAGATGGAGAGAACCCAAGTGGGCACTGAGTCCACTCACCAGAGTAGACACTGCACGTGGAAACAGCAGGTAGCTAGCCAATCACTAGGCCCCAAGTCTCACCGTGGTATATAAAACAGGAAGGTGGAGAGGGTACCGCAAAGAGTGGTGATATTTTAAGGCTCAGCCAGCTAGTTCTCCAGTAAAATATGGCCCATTGACTACTCTGGGACCTACCCAACCACAGGTGCAACTTCCCCTAGAGAGGGAGATGGGGTGGGGCAGAAAGAGAAGTGTGCAGAGAGGTGCAGGATGATTCTATTCCCAACTAGAAACCACTGGAGAACAGGGTTATTGTTGGATACGTGAGTAAATTATTTATTTATTTATTTATTTATTTATTTATAAAGATTATTTATTTATTTACTTGACAGAGAGAGAGAGAGCACAAGCAGGTGGAGTAGCAGGTAGAGGGAGAGGGAGAAGCAGGCTCCCAGCTGAGCAAGGAGCCCTATGTGGGGCTCAATCTCAGGACCCTGAGATCATGACCTGAGCCGAAGGCAGTTGCTTAACCAACTGAGCCACCCAGGAGCCCCGATGAATAAATTATTTATAATGTCCAAGTCCTAGCAGATACCTGGTACATGGTACTCAATAAATTTTGTAGAGCTGAATTTGTGATTTGCATTTTAAAACTAGTATTGACCTAAATAAATAAATAAATAAATAAAACAAACAAACAAACTAGTATTGACAAGTTTGAGTCAGCCAGGGTTATGGTATCCAGAATGGAGAGAAGTCTAAGAAATGAGTAATATGAGCCACAGTTGCAGAATGCGCGTTATTTCCAGGAGGAGAGGGCTTTTTCTGTATTCCAGAAACAGGGTCGAACAAGGACTGATGATTCTGGAAAACTACAGGGACATGGTTTACATCTCTAATAACGCCAAGGACGCCGCTTCCAGCACTCCGCCCTTCACGCAGAGGGAAGGGCTGTCTGGAGAGGTTGCCTGAGCTTAGAGCAACACAGAGCAGATTCCAGAACTGAGTCAGGAATTAGACTCAATGGCTTCCAAATCTGAGTCTATGAAAACGGACTTCATGTGTGATTTGAGAGAGTGATAAGAGAATGATTTAGCCAAACATTTTCAAGCCAGATTTACATTTTTAAAAATCTCATTAAAAAAAAAAAAGAAATCCCATTTCTTTTCTCTTTATCCACCCTGCAGATAATGTATTTCAAAGACACTTGTGCCCCACGTGTTTAATTATGTTGTATTATCACTGGGTCTATAGAGTCAAATATAATCAGTATTTGGGAATATTGGGTTTTTGCACCACTATGTCTTGAAATCATTTATATCCAGGCTTAAAACGGATTAGAATTAACATACTTTTTTCTCTGAAAGCTCAAGGTTATCTATTACTTTGAAGTTGGTAACTAGCTTTATTTATAGGGACATAGCTGGCATTTGACAAAAAAAAAATGCTATACCAGGTCTGACCATGGGCTTCAGACAAAGGCCAGATTTTACTTAAATTTCCACTTTTTTCTAACAAAGGTTTTGTTGCAAAATTAACAAATCTGAAACAGTTCAAGGCAAATGATAGCCTGTATATGTTTAAATATGTGAACTAATAAAAGCTACCATCTGAAGCCCAAGAGGAAGCCAGCTATTTGCAATTTTACAACTGGGTGATTGCTCTTTTAATTAATGTGATGAACTTGTGAGTTTAGTCAATTTAATTATAGAGGAAATAACTGCATTTTGTTTGTGGCATATTTGGTGTGATTAAAAATTTACTGGAGAAAAATCATCCATGAAAGGTATTTTAACATTGTTCTAAATGCCTCAATGACATTTGGTGGGGGAAAAAAAAAAAAAAGATCCGTATTTGTGTCTAATGTTGAGTTCTTTTTCTTTATCACAAGCTGAGCTAGATTTGGTCAGAACCAGCCTGTTGTAAATCAGCAGCTGCTACCACAATTCACCAGAATAAAACAAATGAAAGACTGTTTATGAACTGGAGCCCCTTCTATTAGTCATTTGCTACAATTTTTATAGTCTCCTTTCATTCTAATGCCTTCCCTGTCATAAAAATGTCAATAATTTCTCTTAGTATTTCATATTAATTTGTCAAACCAAGTTTACACAATGCCATAAGGCTGTTCTATCAGAGATTTGGTGGGGGCTGGGGAAACCAACTCAACATACCAGTATCATGGGCCACATATCAAGTTCAATTAAAAAAAAATTTATTGTGCACCTTCCATGTGGCAGGCACCATCTCAGGCTGACAGTACTGGATAAACAACATAGACCAGACCGGCTTTGGGTCGTCACAGTCTGATAACCAAAGCATGTCAAGAAGCCTCAGTGTTACAATACAGGGTAGTGATGGTAGGACAGAGGAAGGGCACGAAGCTAGCAAACCCAAGAAAATACTGGGTAATGAGGTATCTTTTTAAAGACCTTTTGACTTGGGGGTCCTTCACCAAGTTTAATTAAGAGTAATAGAATACATTTAGGTCCCTTTTTATTTTAAAATGTGAAAAAGCATATGGACTGGTTCATTTTATGTGTCAATTTAACTGGGTTATGGGATGCCTAGAGGTTCAGTTAAAAATTCTTCTGGGTGTGTGGCTAAGGGTGTTTCTGGATGAGATTAGCATTTGAATCAGGAGGCTTGAGTAACCCCAACTGTCCTCCCCAATTTGGGTGGGCCTCATCTAATCCCATTAAGGCCTGAACAGAGCTAAAAGGCTGAGTAATGGAGAATTCACACTCTCTCTCTCTCTCTCTCTCTACCTGTTTGAGCTGGGGGACTTCTGCCTTTGGATTCAGACTTGACCTGGAAGTTACATGGTCCACCATCCTGTCTCCTACTTCAGACTTAGATGCAGCCTCCATAATCACATTAGCCAATTCCTTATAATAAAATCTCTTTATATATATATCCTATTGGCTCTATAGAGGAACCCTGACTAATACAACGTAACGTCGGCAAGCTGTGAATATCCACTGGTTTCCAGTAGAAATGATGCGGTTCTGTCTCCCTGGAGGGTTTCTCAACTTAAACAAGTTGAACTGATACTACAGTATTCCTTTCATTGACCTAAATGGCATGGGTGTGATGTAGAATGTGCTGGTCAATTAAATTTTCCAGTTAGGGGAGGACTAATCCATTCCTCTCCCAAAGACTCCAGAGCAGTCTCCTTTCTCCTGTGACGTCCACCTTCAGAAATGAACATTGTCATCAGGAGAGAATAAAGGTGGCCTCTAGGATAGTGTTTCTGTTCTGGGGTGCTCAGACCACCCAGGACTCTGTGAAGAGGGTGGATTTCTGGGCGCCTTCAGATGCCCCTGGGGAACTCTGTGGGGGGCAGGCAGACTCCCGTGCCGATCCCACCCCCCCCCCCAACCCCCTGTGCCACTGGGGCAGGTCACAGAACACATCCTGACAACCATTTTCATTGCTGCCTTTTACAATCAGTTCCGGCAACATGTTTCTAAATGCACCATTGTTTTGTTTTGCGTGGCCTTCTTCTAAGAACCAAATCTACCTTCTGTAGCCCTTCTAGTTGTCCCAGGCACCCCACACATCCTGCTGTCTGCTGTAGAGTAGCTGTGGAGAAAGATAATTTCCTCTCCTCCTTTTCAACCCTCACCCTAGGCCTTTTCTGTTTAACTAAAAAAATCAGAAATTGGTCAAATCTGTGTATTTAGGGAACCTTTTCCCAGCTGTGTTAGGGCAGTAGTTGATGATCTGGTGACATAAGAAATCCCTGATTGATAAAATAAACTGTGTCCAGATGCAATAAATTTGTGCCCTACAGTAAGAGCCCTGGCCTCAGACAGGGTCCTGTGGGGGAACCCCTCAACATGGTAGCAAGACAGCTCAGACGGTTCTGGGAGAGGCTCAGTGCACTGGGGCCCTTCATGACTCTCCCACTCTATCCGTGCAACCTGGGACATGTGTCTTTTCTTCCTCAACACAGAGGAGAGAAGGCAGTTTGTGATTGAGATGTTTAAGCCTCACTATCCAATTGCCCCAGTAAAATGCATAAATGGGTTGGCATGAATTTCTCATATCAAGTTCATAATTTAACTCCCTGACCTTTTTCCTTCTGGGGGAAGAAACTTCAACCCAAATGCCCATCACCTAATGAATGAATAAGCAAAAAAGTGGTATATTCATACAATGAAATACCACTTGGCCATAAGAAGGAACGGATGAACCTGAAAACATTATGCTAAATCAAAGAAATCAGTCACAAAACGTACCTGAAGGGCCCTGTGTAACCAAAGTGACAATACATCTGTATCCAAATGGCAAATCCACAGTGAGGGTCTGGGGAGAGAAACTCTGCAGTATGACTCAGTGATCTGGTCTTGGGCTTTGGCCCTGATATTTATTAGCTTTATGGCCTTAGTCAAGGCTCAAATATCTCTAAATATGAATTTTCTCATCAGTAAAACTAGGATAACAGTGTCTTCGTTTGTGAGAATTGAATGAAACCATGTGTTCAGCACTAGAGAAGTGGGCCTCCAATCCCTTCTTGTATCTATACCCTTGGTGGTCCCCTCCCACACTAATTCTGGGATTAGCCATGTGACTTGCTTTGACGGCGCATTAGCAAACATAATTTGAGCAGGGGCTTAAAACATATTTTGCATTGGGGCTGCCTTCTAATACCACTTAAGTTTACCAGGATTAGCCTGCTGGAGATGTGTGGCTTAGTGGTCAGCCAGCCCAACCACCGGCCATGTGAGTGAGGCCATCCTAGACCATCCCTTCCTCATTGAGCTGCCAGGTTATTGTAGCCATATAATAAGAGGCTCCAGGTGCAGAAGAACCAGCCAGCTGAGTCCAGCCCAAATTACTGACCCACATATCAAAGACCACTAGAAACACACTTGTAGTCAAACAAAGTTAGCTTTATTTAAACGTGCGGCAGAAAGGGAGAGTGTACACCAGAGGAACCAGGAAGGGAAAGTTGGGTGGACCTTATTATAGGATTTGGGTGTCTGCTGGGCTGGGTGATTTCATGAAGGGGTTAGAGAAGCAGAGGCAGAGTTTTTGATCAGGTACTGTCAGAAAGTAGGGGCAACTTGGTGACTGGATCTCTTGGTAATTTTTATC
Source organism: Leptonychotes weddellii (assembly GCF_054177405.1). Taxonomy (NCBI): domain Eukaryota; kingdom Metazoa; phylum Chordata; class Mammalia; order Carnivora; family Phocidae; genus Leptonychotes; species Leptonychotes weddellii. Next base: position 2,302 of record NW_027708418.1, on the reverse strand, counting down.
TACAAAGCAGGAGGATTAAAGTGGGATGAAAGTTATCAGTGGTAATTTGTATTAGCTGGAAGAGGGAGATGTTTCATTATTTTTGAGTTGCAGGATGTCCTCGTCTCTGTATCGTTTCAGGCATGGTCACAAAATAGTCTTATCTCTGTCTTACTCCATCAGGGTCAAAGAATGGCCTTTGAAATCTCCTTATGTTTCTATGCCATGAAAATTGCTTCCAGTAGAAATGATGTGGTTCTGCCTCCCTGGAGGGTTTCTCAACTCAAACAACTACCAGCTGTTGGCTCTTGGTGCCACTTTTCACTTTCTTATACACAGAATCATTGGCAAGTAACATGGTTGTTTTAAGCCTCTAAATTTTGGGGTGGTTTTTAATTCAGCAATAGACAGCTGATACGAGCTCTTTGTAATAGCTAAAGTGCTGTGCAGGCTTTCTGATTCCTTCTGGGGTTATAAATGTAGGAAGCCCCAACTTTATGGGACTCTGCGTGGAGGAGGTCAGCAGAATGTGGGGAGTTGACCAGGACCTGCTGAGAACAAGGGACGGGTAGGGACCAGAGAGGCCTGAGGTGGCCAGGAGGCCATATACATGCAGCAGACAGGGCCTGTCTAATCATCCCCTTCTTAAGTCTGGCTCTGCCTCTTTCAGATGCTGCTTTCCAGGACCAGACCATGATGCTCTAGCTCCCTTTCCCAGCCCCTCCCTACCCAGGGTCCACTCTTGGCCTGCAGGGTCAAGGGCAGGCTCCCCAGGACCCCTTCTCAGTTAACATCTCTGACAGGCATATGAAAACCTCTGATCATTTGTGCATGAACAATCTATTCTGTTCACAGAGCCTCCTGCGGTTTTAGCCATCATAAACAATAGAGGAGCCTATTTGATTTTTGGTAGAAGGATATACCTGCCCTTGCTCTGGGTACAGGAGGTGCTGACCCATTTCAAGCAGATGTGGTTGGGGGGTAATAATTCTTGGTTATTGTTTCACCCTTTGAATGACCAATAACCCAAGAGTGGTGAACTGTCATGCTTTTCAACCAGGTGCTTTTAACTTAAATCACTGCCGGGCAGACCCATAAATCTCCTGAGGATAGGTCATGCATCTTGCAGTTACTTCTCCTCTAGCCAAAACCTTCAGTGATGTTCAGGGAAGAGAGAAGGACAGTAAATCTTACTTTCCTCTTACAAATACCCTATAGGCTGTTCCTTACGACAGCTTAAAAATTGACTCGAACTTAACCAACCTCTGGGACGTATTCTTTCATTCAACAACAACAATATGTTTCTCCATTCACCCTCAAAGCCAAAGGCAGTCCCTTTATCAGAGTTTGTCAGAGTCAGATACAGAAAGATCTACATGACTGAAAAGTAAGCACTTATACTGGTTTCATGAAAAGGAAGATAGTAAACTCCAGTGGGAATAATGGGACATTTGTCTTGATTCAATAGGTTCTTGAAAGAAAATGAGGAAGCACTTGATTCATTTGAGGGTGACGAATTAATTGTATTTTATATGAAAATTTATTATTCCAACTACAGGGGACTCCTGAATTTCAATAGACTCCTCCTTCCTTCTTACTTTATCAAACCAGCAGAAAGCCAAACACTGGCTAATCGCAGAGTCAGAGTATCACCTCAACCACAATAAACCGGATCATCCATTCCTGGCTGTCCAGTTTGTCAGACAATGTCAATGCTTAGATAAGAATAGAATCCATACTTTGAAACCACAATCACTTAACAAAGTGTTTCCACCCTAAGAAAAATCCACTGGCCAGATTCCTGGCTCTGCCCCCCGTGGCGGTCACATAAGTGTTTTTGTATCTCAGTGTCTTTGTTTGTAGAACGAGCAAGAAGATACAAACTTTCTTTCAAAAATACAAAATGATAAACATAGTCTCTGTGAAATTTTGTAAATTTATTTAATCTGTTATTCTATGACATCTCACTATCACCACAATGCAGCAGCTAAAACACGTCCTTCCCACAAGTAACAAGAATAACTTGTGAGCTCCCCAGGGACAGGAGTCATTCCAACTCATTGGTAGATCCAGTGTGACACATATCCCCCAAGGAAACGTCCCAGGATATGCTTGTTGAATAGCTGGATGGAATACTGAGTGTATGGGTGAATGAATGGGTGGGTAGGGAGACGGATGGATGGATGGAAGGAAGGAAGGAAGGAAGGAAGGAAGGAAGGCACGAAGGTAGGAAGGAAGGAAGGTAGGAAGGTAGGAAGGAAGGTAGGAAGGAAGGAAGGAAGGGAAGGAAGGAAGGAAGGAAGGTAGGAAGGAAGGTAGGTAG
>NW_027708417.1:0-334 GCF_054177405.1 Leptonychotes weddellii | reverse complement strand
AGCAGGGCCAACTTCTTGGTGTCCGTACTGAAGGCCCGGCGCCCTTGAGTTTGCCCTCGTGTCCATTACTGCTGTGGTCCCTGCGCCTTAGCCCAGTTTGCTCGTGTGTGCCTGCAGGAGAGGTAGGAACATGGGGGGGAATGGAAGTGAGCCTGGAGGGGTCTGCAGGAGCGACGTGGAAGCCAGCGTGGGCCTCTAGATGGCCCGGTGAACGGCATGGGCACGTGTCCCAAGCACGGTTGTGGGGTTGAGGGATGGGTGCAGCCGTGGGAAAGGGGTGTCTCGGTTCTAGCAGGAGCACCTGGAAGTGGGGCTGCACGGGTCCGTGTGGGGT
>NW_027708416.1:0-334 GCF_054177405.1 Leptonychotes weddellii | reverse complement strand
ACTAGGCTCTTAGTAGGCTAGATCCTGCCTCAAAGTGCAGCTTGCAAGCAATATGAAGTCCGGTTCAGGAGTCTGAACTGTCCCTTGGAGTGTTTGTCTAGAGCTCTTACTGTTCGAGACACTGAAGAGCTCCTTAGAAATCACTCACAGGGAAAGATAAAGACAAAATAGATACAAGAGTGTTTGCAGAAAAAAAAAATTGTTGTATGAAATCTTTAAGTCTGCAAAACATGCTCAGATCCTGTAAAGTTGCTTACTTTGTTGGTAACCTCGCCTGCAGTTCCGTACATCAGAAAAGCATAAAGGAAAGCATTTTCTTTTTTTTTTTTTTTTT
>NW_027708415.1:0-334 GCF_054177405.1 Leptonychotes weddellii | reverse complement strand
GCCATTGCTGGTTTCTGGTCTCATGTAACTCACATACTCCGGCATGCCCACTTCTACAAAAAGGCCATTGGGATTTTGATAGGCATTGCATTAAATCTTTAGAGAATATTGCCTACTTAATAATAATAAGTCTTCTGATCCATGAATCCGGGATGTCTTTCCATTTATTTAGGTCTTTTAATTTTCCTTTTTTTTTTTTTATTATGTTCAGTTAGCCACTGTATAGTATATCATTAGTTTTTGATGTAGTGATCCACGATTCATTAGTTGCGTATAACATCCGGTGCTCATCACAGCACGTGCCCTCCTTAATGTCCATCACCCAGGTGGGGGG
>NW_027708414.1:0-334 GCF_054177405.1 Leptonychotes weddellii | reverse complement strand
TAAGAGTTTTCTAATTTTAGCTCTTACATTTAGACCTACGATCAATTTTCAGTTAATTTTTGTGTATGGTTCTAAAATTTTTGTGTAGGGTTCTAAATTCCTCCTTTTGTGTGAAGATATCCAGTTACTTCAACAGTATTTGTTGAAGACTCTCCTTTCCTCATTAATTATACTGGATCCCTTGTTGGAAATCAGTTGATGATAAATATAAGGATTTACTTAGGGATTCTCAATGCTATTCCATTGATTTATGTGACTATCCTTATGATGACTGGTAGATTACTGTAGCTTTGTAGCAAGCTTTTAAATCCAGAAATGTGAGTCCTCCAACTTG
>NW_027708413.1:0-334 GCF_054177405.1 Leptonychotes weddellii | reverse complement strand
TTTTTTTTTTTTTTTAAAGATTTTATTTATTTATTTGAGACAGAGAGAATGAGATACAGAGAGCATGAGAGGGAGGAGGGTCAGAGGGAGAAGCAGACTCCCCGCCGAGCAGGGAGCCCGATGCGGGACTCGATTCCGGGACTCCAGGATCATGACCTGAGCCGAAGGCAGTCGCTTAACCAACTGAGCCACCCAGGCGCCCCATAAAAGGACTTTCAATTCTCTTTCTAAAATTGTTTCAAGAATGGTCTATCCTCCATGGGGGGAAAAAAAAGAACAATGCATTTATTAGGACTCTTTATATAATAATATTTTCATAAAAACTATACATTCA
>NW_027708412.1:0-334 GCF_054177405.1 Leptonychotes weddellii | reverse complement strand
TTCCGAATTCCAAGACTGAAGTACACAAAGAGGGGGTGGGGGGTCGGTGCGAAGTGTGTGGCGTGATGCTCCACGGCGTGCAGGACACGGGATCTAGTAGTAGGTTTCTTTCTCTACCCAGCCTGGAGGCAGCAAAGAGACAGACACACGGCAGTGAGGCCTCCTGGCTCTAGTACACAGGGGGAACGACAGTGACAAGGAGCGACCCTGGGGGGGTGGGGGGGTGACAAAGCCCGGGACGGGGGGAGGTCACCCAAATTCAATACTGGACCTCAACTGTTTTTATTCAAATGTTTTTAGAAAGGACATGTTAACTGCGAAGATGGCTCTGATT
>NW_027708411.1:0-334 GCF_054177405.1 Leptonychotes weddellii | reverse complement strand
TCATGTGTCCTTCATGTCTCAGTCTGTTCCAGCTGCTGTAACAATGTACAAGGACTGGGTGGTTTTAAACAACAGACACTCATTTCTCAAAGTTCTGGATTCTAGGAAGTCCAGGTCAAGATGCAGACAGATTTGGTGTCTGGAGGGCACCCACCTCCTAGTGTGTTCTTTCCCTGACACCTCACATGGGGTCAGGGGGCAGGGAGCTTTCCCAGTCCTGTGGTATAAGGGCAGTAATCCTGTCATGAGACTGCACCCTCCTGACCTAAATGATTCCCTAAGGCTGGACCTCCTCGATCCATCACAGTGTCCTTAGGATTCAACCTGTGATGGT
>NW_027708410.1:0-334 GCF_054177405.1 Leptonychotes weddellii | reverse complement strand
TCTGTTAAGTACTTTCCATTTACCAAGCACGACATTGAATACTTATCTCATTAGACACAACTATCCTCTGAAGCAGGCCTTGTTTTCCTTTTTCCTGAATAAAGTGAAGCTTGGAGGTCAAGTCTCTTGGCCCAATGACCCAAAAAAAACCACTGGGTTTTACAGATGCAAACCCAGGCCTGTCTGAAATCAGGGTCCCAGTTTCAAGGCCTCCAACGGTCTTATCCATAATGCTAGAGTCCTGTCTCCATCACCATGCCCCATCTTTGGGACTTGGAGAAAAATCAGTGTATTTATCTAGAAAGTCAGAATCTGATCAAACTTCTGCCCATCT
>NW_027708409.1:0-334 GCF_054177405.1 Leptonychotes weddellii | reverse complement strand
TTGTCTGATATGAGAGCTGCTACCCCAGCTTTCTTTTGAGGTCTGTTGGCATGAATGATGGTTCTCCATCCCTTCGCTTTCAGTCTGGATGTATCTTTAGATTCAAAATGAGTCTCTTGTAGACAGCAAATGGATGGGTCCTGTCTTTTTATCCATCTGCAACCCTGTTCCATTTTATGGGAGCATTTAGGCCATTCACGTTGAGAGTGATTATTGAAAGATATGATTTTATTGTCATGTTGCCTGTGAAGTCCTTGTTTCTATAGATTGTCTCTGTAAATTTCTGTACAGCAAGTGGCTGTACCAACTTGCCTTTTCACCAACAGTGCAAGAG
>NW_027708408.1:0-334 GCF_054177405.1 Leptonychotes weddellii | reverse complement strand
GTAGTAGGGCACCATAGCTATTGGTAGCCTCAAGGATTCCCCTGAGGAAATGCAGCAGTACTATGGGAGGAGTTGCTGCTCAACCTAACACACATCTTAGCAACTGGCACTTAAAGACATGACATTACATCCCAATGGAGATCTTCCTATTTCCTGACTTGTTCACGGTATTGCTTTGGTCTTACCATAGGACTTTTTTCCCCTGAGGAACTGAAATTTGATGGTTCAATTGGTGGTTCACTAGATTTCTGTACCTGAGTAATGTTTTCAGCTGAAGACTATTCAGATCACCTGGGAGCTTTTTGTTTGCAGTCCTTAGCTGATGGCTCCTGAG
>NW_027708407.1:0-5975 GCF_054177405.1 Leptonychotes weddellii | reverse complement strand
GCGAATGCCGGCGCGTTGTCGTTCACGTCCGCCACTTCCACGGACACGCTGGCCGTGGCGGAGAGCGAAGGCGAGCCTGCGTCACGCGCGGTCACTACTAGAGCATAGTCCGCCACGCTCTCTCGGTCCAGGGCGCTGTCCAGCACCAGCGAATAGTAATTCTTGAAGGTGGACACCAGCTTGAAGGGGACATGGGGTGACAGGGTGCAGGTCACCTGCCCGTTGGCACCAGAGTCACGGTCAGTTACACTGATTAGGGCGATGACAGTCCCTAGTGTAGCATCCTCTGGAACAGACAACGATAGTGACGTCACTAGCAACTCCGGAGCATTATCATTAATGTCCAAGATTTCTACCAAGATTGTGCAGTGACCAAACATCGGGGGATTTCCTTTGTCAACTGCTTCTATTTGAAGTTTCCATAATTTAGTTTCTTCAAAATCTATTTTTCCGTTTACTTTTATTTCTCCACTGGCTGAATCTATGCAGAAAAAGGCTTCTGTATTAGAGGAGACATCAGTTGCAAAGGAATAAAGAATGTGGCTGTTTGAACCTTCATCCAAATCCGAGGCGTTAAGTCTAATAACCAGTGTACCGTTTCTCGAATTCTCCAGTAATTTTACACGATGGACTGCTTTGTCAAACACTGGGGCGTTGTCATTTACATCCAGCACTGTGATGTGTAACTCTGTGCTACCTGTCAGCTCAGGTTTGCCCCCATCAGTTGCTTGGAGCACCAAGAGAAGCTCGGAAGCGACTTCCCTGTCTAAGAGTTTTTTTAGTACTAGTTGAAGCGGTTTTACCTGATCGTCGTTGGTGGGTACTTCCAAAGAGAAATACTCACTGGGGCTCAGTTTGTAAGTGAGCAGAGCGTTGGCCCCGATATCTGCATCAGAGGCGCCCTCTAGTGAAAAATGAGAGTCAAGAGCCCTTGTTTCGGAAATAAACAAATTTTTTTGTGTTGCTGGGAATACAGGCGGATTATCGTTAATGTCCTTCACCTCCACCTCCACATGGAAAACCTGAAGCGGCCTGTCCACGATCACCTCCAGATGGATGCTGCACTCCGCGCTCCGTCCACACAGCTCCTCCCGGTCGATCCGAGAATTCACAAACAAAATGCCATTCTGCAGATTTACCTCCAGAAGATCCCCGTGACCCTTGGACGCCACTCGGAAGAGGCGCGGCACCAGCTCTGCCAGCTCCAGCCCCAAGTCCTGGGCGATGCGGCCCACGAAGGTGCCGTGTTTGGCCTCCTCCGGCACAGAATAATGGACCTGGCCGCTCTCGGCCCCCCACGCTGCAAGGAGCAGAACCGAGAGCAGCAAGTGCTTGGTTCCCTGGCCACCTGGTCCTGAAGCTAACATCCTGCTTTGCTTCTGGTTAGTAAATCAACATTTCAAGAGCGGAAAGGTGTGGTCCTTTTAGACCTTTCAAGTCTTTGTTCCTGAGATCCCAACTGATTTTAACAACATGGGTGTGTAGAGTCTTTAAAACACCGGAACCGTGGAGATTCTTTCTGGCCCGTGAATTACCGTAATTTCCTTCTGTTTAAAGCATCCTCTCCTTGGAGAACAACGACATCCTGTGGCTCGAAATGGAAGTACGTTTGTGTTTATACTATTTCTTTCATTTCTATTGCTTCTCTCATAATTCCTTCATATATTGGTCCATGTTTTACTTTGTAGGCTTTTAATTTTTTCTTTATACATTCCTTGTGTGTGACCACTAGCTCTTTAAAGGTGGTTTTTGTCTTACAAATTAGAATCCTAAGAAAAGTTTTACCTTGGATATAGACATCTAAGAGAACGTACTACTGGACTAACTATATTATCATGTATATGAACACGAAAAGTCCATGTTTGTAGGTTACTAGTGATGCTGTGTTTTTTAGACGTTTAGAAATTGATCATTTTGGAATGGCCTCTTATTAAGTTTATTCCATTGCTAACACTACAATTTCTATTGCTTAATAATTATACTATGTTAAATTATTCTAAACATTTAGTTCAACTGTGAAGAGAATAACTCAAGATTCAAGTTCTCTAAGTTACCACCTCAACGTAATGGTGTTTCTAATCAATGCTGATATGCAACTTACATACCAGTTTATCCAAAGATTTATTTTCTTTGATATTAAAGATTTTTACCATGTACTGATTCCTAGAAATACAAAGTATATTTATCTTTGGTTCCTTTTAGAGCTTTTTCAATTACTGTATCTGCTCAGGGTGAATATTGTAGTTTCCATTCTGAAGGACAACTTAAATATGCATTATATCCATTCCTATTTGCAATATAATTTCTTTCTAACCCCCCCAACAAAAACCCACTGAATCAGAAATTCAAGTTATATCTTCTGTTTGTTTATACCCATTTTATTCCAGAATTGGTTTACAGAGACTAGAGCATAAAAACATTCTAGGACGCCTGGGTGGCTCAGTTGGTTGAGCGACTGCCTTTGGCTCAGGTCATGATCCTGGAGTCCCGGGATCTCGAGTCCCACATTGGGCTCCCTGCTCAGCAGGGAGTCTGCTTCTCCCTCTGAACCTCCCCCCTCTCATGTGCTCTCTCTCTCTCTCAAATAAATAAATAAAATCTTTAAAAAAATAAATAAAAATAAATAAAAACATTCTAAATTGAATTAATTTACTCAATTTTATTTTCCTGTTCTTATCTCAAATGCAAAAACCAAGTGGAAATTTGCATCGCAACTGTTATCAATTGCAATAAAGCTTATCAGTCTTATATTAAAAGAGAAAAATATTTTAATCATTCTCAAGACTGTTAAGAAGCCAACTATTCAATATCTGAAATCCTCTGATAAGATGGCGGCCACTGGGAAAATTCCAAATTTCTCTTTTGAAAAAAAATTGTAAATGGCTACCCAAGGCAATCTTAGGTTATATGTGAAAGTGAGCGACAGTCTTCATTTGGAACACTTTTAAAGATAGGATTCAATGATTATAGATCTATGCAAAAGATTTATAGTTCTAACTACTTGTAATTCTTTTTTAAATTGTGGAAGCCATAAACTCAAGACATTTTCATAAAGAGGAGCAAACAAATTTTTAGCACATGGGGGTTACTAAATTCAGAAAAAGACATGACTAAGACATGACTCCCTGTGTTTGCTGATTTAAATAATCTGGTCCCTTTGAGAATATGCCTTACTGAAGGTCTATTCCATTTTTGGTTTAAGGAATTGCTTCATTAGTTAAGTACACATTAAAGATAGTTTTTAAGCCCTCAAATTTCAAGGCTATCATATAGCTAAATAACTATAGTATACCAATAAAGCTATGGCTTGGTTACTCATCTTAAAATAGACTATAAAAAATACTATGCCATCAAGAGCTATAGAGTGCTCATGATTAGCCTCATTTTAATGCCATTTAATAAAGATTATATTAAACATCATTATAAAATTAAAATGTTACTGTTTTTACATTTATTTATTTATTTCAGAGAGAGAGAGACTGAGCACGTGGGAGGAGGGGCAGAGGGAGAGAAACTCAAGCCAACTCTCTGCTGACTAGAGCCTGATGTGGGGCTCAATCTCATGAAACCATGAGATCACAACCCCAGCCAAAACCAAGAGCCAGGCATTCAACCAACTGTGCTACCCAGGCACTCCTAAGATGTCACAGTTTTAAAAGAAATTGACTAATTTGGGGGGGGGCAAGAATGTTAAAAGAAATCCTTAATTTGGAAAATTTTCTGGTTTCATTCTGAAATGTCCATAATTTTGAATTAAATGAAAGAAACTTTCCATAAAGTTTTAAAAAATATTTATCTTAAAACAGAGACAGGGGCGTGCCTGGGGGGCTCAGTCAGTTTGGCATCTGCCTTCGGCTCAGGTCATGATCCCAGGATCCTGGGATGGAGTCCCTGGGCTGAGCAGGGAGCCTGCTTCTCCCACAACTTCTGCTACTCCCCCTGCTTGTGCGCTCGCGCTCTCTCTCTCTCAAATAAATAAATAAATAAATCTTAAATCTTTAAATCTTAAAAAAAAAAAACCAGAGACAGAGGAAGACAATGTCAGACTAAAACCAGTAAAATCTGTCTTTGCTAGCTCTCAACTACTCCTGAAATCTCACCTCATTTCCTCTATCTGCATTTCCTTCTCCAAAGACTTTAAAAATTATTATGTTCCTGGATAAAATGGTAACTGGTTGTGTTAAATTTTTGGTGAATGTTTATGTTTTAAACATGCCCCCCCCCCAAAGCAAAGTAAAATAAATAGGACTAAATTGGTAAACACACAATTCTGTGTTTCATTAATTGCTCAGATGAAGAGATACCTTTGGATAAGACTTTTTTGCAAGGGGGACACAGTGACATAAAGGGCCAAATGAGAAGACAGATATAAGAGAAAGGAATTCTATATACAAGTTGAAATACTCTGCATTAACTTATCATCTGTAATCTCTGAGAATTGGAAACTGGCCATGGGAAATATTAACAAAAGAAGGCAATGCCATGCTTAAATTCCTGCCACAACTGTCTTTTTTGGTGTTCCTAAACTTGAATAGATATTTCAGGTTTTATTGGAAGCTATTTGTAAAGTACATACAGAGTAAAAATTCAGCTTGTATACAGAAAGCAAAAAGCATTGCTAAGAACTAGAGTCAGGAAACTAGTTGCACTATTATTTGTTGGTAACACTGGACTTAACAAAATAAACAAAAATGAAATCATAGGTATCAGGTAACAACCAGTCTCAGAAAGGAATATTGAATAGGATAGTGTTGGCACCCTGCAATTTAATTGTCTTGCATTTCACAGTCTACCCTATCCAACACAACCCTGGTTTAAGATGACTAGAGAGGGGCACCTGGGTGGCTCAGTCCTTAAGCGTCTGCCCAGGGTCCTGGGATGAAGCCCCACATTGGGCTCCTTGCTTCACAGGAAGCCTGCTTCTCCCTCTCCCACTCCCCCTGCTTGTGTTCCCTCTCTTGCTGTGTCTCTCTGTCAAATAAACAAATAAAATCTTTAAAAAAATAATGACTAGAGAAACTATAAACTAAATTGCACGCTATGATCACAAATCAGTAGAGAATGTTCTAAGAGAACAATTCAGCTTTCTCTTCAAATTTCTCGTATTAATTTGGACTAAAGTAATTATTTTCAACCTCCTTAAAATTAAAAGTGATTTTCAAATTTCTCCATTAAACATAATCATGACTCTTTCCTCACAGTGCAAAATCTTATACTTGAACATAATGCTATATTTCATGCTGATAAAGGAGATCATGAAGAGCTACTGCATAAAATTATGTAAATAACTATAAAGTTTTTCTTCTGCTAAAAAAAAAAGTGAATAGTACACACTGGCAGAGATACCAAAACTACCAAAATAAAAATAAGAAAACATTTTAAAAGCTCAAAATCCTTAATTTCGTAGATTAGGACATTTATAAATGAACTTCAAGTCTACATACAGTACCATTAAAAATAAAATATAAACACTGAATACTGAGGATATAGTATGCATTATAAGCTATATTGTACTACAGATAGACTGGTGTTGAAGTATACTTAATGTGAGCAATTAAGTTGTTTTTCACTGAATAGTCTCCAGGTACAGTGGCAGCGCAGCTTTAGGAATTCAGTATGATTCCCATGGCAGGTTTTAAGTGAAATTGATTTCAGCACCCAATAAATATTTACTCAATGTATGGATTTTAATGATCTGTAATTGGAAGTCAAAATACAAAAGGCAGGTATAAACTTAAAGTATTCAACTTCCGAATAATAAATAAGAAAATATTGACAGATCTCTAGAATAAATGAGTAAAAACTATTTAAAAGCACCGTCTGAAAATAAGAATGTCTCACATTTCAAAAATAAATATATAAATGAATAAAATATTTGAGCAACCCACCTTTCCAGAGGACTCCAAAGAAGCTTGTGGATCTTCCGTCGCATTTAGAGATCCAGGACACGGAGGAAGGCTGGGGCTGAAGGCCAT
>NW_027708406.1:0-334 GCF_054177405.1 Leptonychotes weddellii | reverse complement strand
TGCCTGTTCACCTCCAACTCTGAGACAATCCTTTCTCAGTCGAATCCAAATCTATAAGCAGTGGTGACCATGACCTAGTCCTAGAGTACTTCTCTCTGCTGCAAGGGCACAAGACACTTTTAAAATGGATTTTACTCATCAATACTAAAGGACTCGCTATGTCTCTGTCAAATAAATAAATAAAATCTTCAAAAAAAAAATACTAAAGGACATAGTTGAAGTTTCTATATTCATCCCTGAAATAAATGTACATGATACTCTAGGCAACAGTCTTTAACCCAGTTCTAGGGAAAGGTCTGAATGCTGTTCCTTTTTCTCAAGCTCTACATTCAAC
>NW_027708405.1:0-334 GCF_054177405.1 Leptonychotes weddellii | reverse complement strand
TCAATACCTCATGATTAGAAAAAGAACATCCTCAAGACAGAAAGAGACATAGGCATTGGTTAATCCAATCCCTTTATCATTTGGATTCTTTTAGTGATTCACTAGTCAAGAGACCTAGTTCTGGTTCTGCTACTAATCAGCTGGTCTTGGGCAAATCACTTAACTTTTCAGGGCCTTAGTTTTTTAATTTTTAAAATAAGGAATTTAGCTTGATCTCTAACACCATTCATATCTATAAAGTTTAATGAGCTTTGATTTATCCTCTGAAAAGTGTCCAATAAATTTCATTCATTCTACAAATGCTTACTGAACACCTATTCTTTTTTTTTTTTTT
>NW_027708404.1:0-334 GCF_054177405.1 Leptonychotes weddellii | reverse complement strand
CATAAGACAGATTATTTGGAAAAAAAAAAACAAAACAACCTTAAGTTAAATACATACACATGGAACCCCATAAAGATATGAGTCTCAGAGATGGCCAGATGACTGAGACTTAAATACCATCCTGAGATAAGGGGGAAAAAAAGGAATGGGAATTTGGAGTTTCTGAAGGGTAGGGAAGGGGAAGTGATTAAGGAAAGGTGAGAGGAAAAAATATTTTTTAAACAAAAGTTACTCTGCCATGCAGAAAAATCTCTCAGGTGCAAAAATAATCTCTGGTAAAGCTTAGCTCTGGACTGGCCCACTTTCTCACAGAATTTCTTTTATAAATGTAGAT
>NW_027708403.1:0-334 GCF_054177405.1 Leptonychotes weddellii | reverse complement strand
CCTGAAGCTGTCCAGAGGGAAAATTGATACATGCATATAGGAGTCTTACATCCTGGATTTTCCGGGGCCAGTTTTAGATTAGATAATGAGTCCTAATCTAGTTTGCAAAGCATCATCATGACAAATCTTTATGAAGATTTAATTGAGATATTAATTTTTGCAATAAAAGAATGGAAATAACTGTACTGTATAACAAAAGGATTGGTGGTGGGTGGAAGGGGGTCTGAATCCCTAGATAATAATTCTAAGTGATAATTATTGTGTAGTTGTGGCATGCATTTTTGTCCTAATCCCCCTTCTGGAAATTCCCTTTCTTATATCCTGCAAAAGTAAT
>NW_027708402.1:0-334 GCF_054177405.1 Leptonychotes weddellii | reverse complement strand
TGAAAAATAAAAAAGATTTTTAAAAAAGGGATTAATAAGATGTTGGTTGAAAAAGGGAAAAAGAAAATTCAAAAAAAAATAGAAAAAGAAAAAAAAAGAAAATTAACAAAAATAACATTGAAAGACTAAAGAATTATGGGGAAAAAAGCCATGAATTCTATGTGCTGTATTCCCCTTGTGCTGGAGTTCTGCTGTTCTCATTGATTGGTAAACTTGGTCTTGGCTGGCTGTTCTTGCTGATCTTCTGGGGGAGGGACCTGTTGCAGTGATTCTCAAATGTCTTTGCCTGATGCAGAATTGCCCCACCCTTGCCAGGGGCCAGGCTAAGTAATCT
>NW_027708401.1:0-334 GCF_054177405.1 Leptonychotes weddellii | reverse complement strand
TTGAGAGTGATTATTGAAAGATATGATTTTATTGTCATGTTGCCTGTGAAGTCCTTGTTTCTATAGATTGTCTCTGTAAATTTCTGTACAGCAAGTGGCTGTACCAACTTGCCTTTTCACCAACAGTGCAAGAGGGTTCCCCTTTCTCCACATCCTCACCAACACTTGTTTCCTGTCTTGTTAATTTTTGCCATTCTAACTGGTGTAAGGTGGTATCTCAGTGTGGTTTTGATTTGAATTTCCCTGATGGCTAATGATGATGAACATTTTTTCAAGTGTCTGTTATCCATTTGTATGTCTTCTTTTTAGAAGTGTCTGTGCCCATTTTTTGACT
>NW_027708400.1:0-334 GCF_054177405.1 Leptonychotes weddellii | reverse complement strand
GGGGGGCTGCCCCAAAGTCCTTTCCCCGCCGCTACCGGTCTGCGAGTCTGTGCCCTGTCCCCAGTGTGGGAGGCTATCGCTCACTGGCGGTGTAGGATCTCCACAGCTAGGCTCCCTCCCACTGCCATTTATCTTCTGATATCTGCCCACAGAATCATGGCTCCCTGCTTCGTACCTCGAAACCAACCACCTGTGATATTCTGTTTGTAGAAATCTAGATCTATCTTCTTACATCTCAGGTTGATTTCGTGGGTATTCAGAGTGGTCTGGTAGATATCCAGCTCAATTCCAGGGACCAGTTGGAATAGGGTCCCCTACTCCTCTGCCATCTTTT
>NW_027708399.1:0-334 GCF_054177405.1 Leptonychotes weddellii | reverse complement strand
TGGGGAAATCATTCAACTTAACTATTGTCATTATGAATGTAACTCAAACAATTTATTACTATTAAGATGTTTATCATTAATTATATCAATAATTATTTCAATAACTTATAAATGTATATATTTTAATATTGCAGAAATAAACTGAGAGTCTAAATTTGCAATAAAATGAATTGAAAATAAAAATTACTGAATTTATAGATGAAACTCATAATTAACTTCTTTTTAAGGTTTATTGATTTATTTGAGAGAGACGAAGAGACAGAAAGCAGGGGGAGGAGCAGAGGGAGAGGGAGAAAAGCAGACTCCATCCTGAGTGTGGAGCCAGATGGTGGGG
>NW_027708398.1:0-334 GCF_054177405.1 Leptonychotes weddellii | reverse complement strand
TAAGCCCCGGCCACCAAGCCCCAGCGGGCCTTCTCGGTCATGATGGTGACATAGAGCAGGGGCCGGCACACGGCCACGTAGCGGTCATAGGCCATGAGGGCCAGGAGGTAGCAGTCGATGGAGCCGAAGAAGGTGAAGAGGAAGAACTGCGCGGCGCAGCGGGTGTAGGACAGCGCGACCCCACGCTCCAGCTGCACCGCCAGCAGCTGCGGCACGACGGCCGACGAGTAGCACGTGTCCACGAAGGAGAGGTGGCCGAGGAAGAAGTACATCGGGGTGTGCAGCCGGCCATCCACACGGATCAGGAGGACCATTCCCGCGTTCCCCAGCAAAG
>NW_027708397.1:0-334 GCF_054177405.1 Leptonychotes weddellii | reverse complement strand
GTTGCAAGAGATGATGCAGAGTAGAATGGGTAGGATTTGGTAGCAAAGAGAGAGAGATCGGGGCGGGGCAGACTAGACAGGTATGTGTACTTTTTTTTTTATTATGTTATGTTAATCACCATACATTACATCATTAGTTTTTGATGTAGTGTTCCATGATTCATTGTTTGTGTATAACACCCAGTGCTCCATTCAATACGTGCCCTCTTTAATACCCATCACCAGGCTAACCCATCCCCCCATCTCCCTCCCCTCTAGAACCCTCAGTTTCTCAGAGTCCATAGTCTCTCATGGTTCATCTCCCCCTCCAATTTCCCCCCCCTTCATTTTTACC
>NW_027708396.1:0-5976 GCF_054177405.1 Leptonychotes weddellii | reverse complement strand
AGAAGAAGATAGTAGGAGGGGATGAATGAAGCGGGGGAGATTGGAGGGGGAGATGAACCATGAGAGACGATGGACTCTGAAAAACAAACTGAGGGTTCTAGAGGGGAGGGGGGTGGGAGGATGGGTTATCCTGGTGATGGGTATTAAAGAGGGCACGTTCTGCACGGAGCACTGGGTGTTACGCACAAACAATGAATCATGGAACACTACATCAAAAACTAATGATGTAATGTATAGTGATTAACTGATAACTATAAAAAAAAGATATAAAAAAAAGTTATGTGCGCTAATAGCTCTCTTCCTGGTACAGGTGCCCTCTCCACCGTAAATTTAGGAGGTTAAGAGTGAGGTAAAGAGGGGCGCCTGGGTGGCTCAGTCATTAAGCGTCTGCCTTCAGCTCAGGTCATGATCCCAGGGTCCTGGGATCGAGCCCCGCATTAAGCTCCCTGCTCTGCAGGACGCCTGCTTCTCCCTCTCCCACGCCCCCCTGCTGTGTTCCTTCTCTTGCTGCGTCTCTTTCTGTCAAATAAATAAATAAAATCTTAAAAAAAAAAAAGAGAGAGTGAGGTAAAGAGCTTTTCCTGAATCTGCTGGGCTTTGATTGCCTTTAGCTCCAAGTGATCCTCTTGCCAAAGAAACGTGTTTTGGGGTGACAAAATCTGCTTCCCTGCAGTCCCACCTTTGAAACTTCAAATAAGAAGTTTCATAATCTAGCAGTTTTGTTGGTAGCTTGCTCCATATCTCATGGGGCCAGTCTAAGTCTTGGAAAAGATCAGTGCAGTTACATAGCTGTGCCGCATTTCAGGAGGTGGGTGATGCAGGAGGCCTATTTTGCGTAAGCAAGCAATCAGGTATTTAATAAGAGCATATCTATGGATACAATAGGAGAACAATGGCTAATGATTGGAGCAGACTATAATCCCAATTTCTGAGTTTGGAGGGCTAGCCAGTCGAGAAGATTTCTAGATGTCAGGCACAAAGCAACTTTAGATAGAGTGAGGGCAGACAGTGTCCATCTGACAGATTTTCTTGGCTTGCAGTTTGAACATCTCTGGTGATCTTTCTGATTGGTTCACATAGCAACAACCACATATTAGCTAAACATGAATTGTTGTGGCAATTTCTCTGAAGTTTAAATTAAGCCATTCACATACAATTTGCAGGGTCTAGAGGAAAGGGACAGCTTTTTTTTTTTTTTTTTTCTTAGTGATTCCAAGTCAGAAGAGTGTAAGAAACTGGAGATGTTAATTTGGAGATTTTTAGCAAGACATATGAGGAAACCAGAAGAATTCAGGATCCAGTCCAGTTACAGGTACGTAACAAAACCTCAAAGGCAATTAACAGAACTAGAGTCTGATATCTATAAATCTGTATTATTGTTTCTATATTCAACCCTATTTTTACCAATGATAATTAGGATAAAAGTAATTTATTTGCAAAATAAGTCTAATCCTATTAAATTTGGCCTGATTAATTTATATAAATGCAGAAAGAATAGTGATTGACCATATAGACTCTTTTAAATCTGTTTTGTTGGAAGTTTTCATTAGGAACCCCCAGATGGACTATTAAAAGTCTTTTGACGCTAGAAAGCCAAGCCAAGGATGTGCCATCAGACGTGGCCTGCAATATCTATAGATTTTGATGAATTCCTCTCTTCTTTTTTCCTGCACCTGCTAGGAAGCGACCTTCTTTATGTGTTGGGAACTCCGAGCAAGGTACCAGGCTGTTTTTCCAAGAGGCTTGTTGGCTCAATAAAGTAAACCTTTGTTCCTTATAGGTGTCTGATTTTGATTTGGGGAAATTTGTCAAAAATATCAAAAGGTTTGGACACTTGACTAAACAGGATCACCAATCTTTATGAAATAGCACTTAATTATCTGTTTGACCAAAGTGACATAAAAGATTTCAAAGGCAAATACAGAAGGTCACATAGTTATAAGCAAAACTTAGCTCTTTAATCCTAAGAAGACTCAGTTTTCTTAAGTAATCAAAGACTGATAATAAATATAACACGAAGCACAGGAAATTATTTTAATAAATAGATTTATCAAATTTTTGTTTCCTAGGCAGATTATGTACAAGGTAAAGAAAAAAAACCTTTCAATCTCTTATCAAGATCAGATCAAGAATTCAAGAAAATTTTGTTCTTTTAGCAGATGAGAGTAAATGAAGTTTTAGTTTTACATATGTACGTTACTGACTTTAAAGCTAAATTTCGTAATTTTTCTAATAAATTTATTAAACTTAAGCCAACCTAACCACACAAGCTAAGATCTTTTTTCTCTCTCTCTCTTCCCAACTTCTTATTTAGTTTGTCCATTACTTTCTCCTTTCCTATTTTGAAATAACCAGTTTTACTTTGGGACAAATTCACTTTCTTCTCCCTGAACAAAAATGTATCTTCCTGTTGCATACCTATTCTTACTCCAAAACACATCCCATTTTCCAGGCATAAAGTTGTTTCCCTTATTATGTCTAGTAGCTTTCATCACATACACTAAATAGAATTCTTAATCCATAAAAACCTTAATTTCTAGTGAAAACTAAGAAATAAGCAATTGCGAATTGTATGTTATGTCAGCATTCTTTAGAGTCACGGGGCTTTTTAAAGATATTTCATAATTTCTAGAAGCATGTGCTCTTTTTTATAGTACAGTCTTTCAGTGTGGCACAAGACATGTTTACTAGTTAATTCAAATTTATCTTTAGTTTTGCAATAGAAAGTCAAAAGAAAGTAGATAAACCTACATTCAGTAATTAATGTTTCACTGTTTTCTCTTATTTGGAAATGATTAGATATTGAATAAATTTTTATCACTTAACTTAGCAAAATTCTAAAGTTCCAAAATTACCAAAAAGATTTTAGAAGCTATTTTTAAGTACACACTCCATTAAACATAATGGTCACTAAAAACTTCAATTATGCAGAGCCTAGCTGGCCCGGTCAGTAGAGCATGTGACTCCTGATCTCTGGGTCATGAGTTTGAACCCCATGTTGGATGTAGAGTTGACTTAAAAAAAAAAAATCCAATCTTAAAAAGTTCACTTAAAATCTTATCCCATTAAATCTATAGAATTTACTTGCTCCTAACAATAATGTTTCGATTGCTTATGAAAACTCTGAGACAAAGTCAGCCGTCATCCCAAGCTATTTTTCTTGCTAAGAAATTTTATAACAGAGATAACACGAACTTACTTAATAAACACTGTCAGAATGAAAGTTGTATGTTTACATTATTTCAAAGCTGATAACCCCAAAGACATACCTATTTTAATTGGACCAACAAACTTAAACTACCTTTAATAGTGAATATTTTCCCTGGTCACATGAACTTGAAAAGCATTTGGATTAGTTTTTAAATATTTCTGAGAGTTTCAGGAATCTTTAATTCATAAGTTTCCGTTTTTAAGCCAATTAAACAGAAGCTCTTCTACAAATCAATATGCTATTACCATTTGAAGGTAGAAAAATATCTCACACCTACAAACATGCATATGCAAACACTTATCAATATACAAATAGATACAAAGACCTAAGAGCTTTCGTTTGAAAATTTTAACCATGAGATTGATATGATAATGCAAAACTCACTAGTTTATAAAAGACCATTTGGATCTAAATTTTGTTTTGGTCCCTGGAGTAAGTTAAGTTCATCTGCTCAGATGGCAAAAGCTTTTTACTAATATTCATAGAAAGAACATTTAAGATTTTTCATTAGCCCAATTTCCAAATATTTAACTTCTCCCTAAATTTTACATTTCAAAGGGTGGCTCTTAGGTCCTCAAGATAAGGAGCGGGCAAGTAGAAAATCTACATCACAAAGGCACATAGATAGTATCCAAGTTTTCTCCAAGAGAGGTTTTTTTTTTTTTTTTAAGATTTTATTTATTTATTTGAGAGAGAGATATAGAGATAGCAACAGAGATCGCTAGAGAGAGCATGAGCAGGGAGGAGAGGGAGAAGCAGGCTCCCCACTGAGCAGGGACCCTGGGATCATGACCTGAGCCAAAGGCAGATGCTTAACCAACTGAGCCACCCAGGCGCCCCTTTCCAATAGAGTTTTGAGGGCAGATTTAGCTATTATCAGAGGCCTAGGATAATTACTATTAAAATTTGTCCTTCTTAAGTACAGGACAGTTCTGTTTCCAATGTCCCAATCTTTCACAATTATCTGCACGTATTTTGAGATGAATAGCGAAGATTTTGTTATTGGTAGGAACAGATGGACTTTGAACTGTTCCCAGAGCTGCATTTCTGGTTTTGTTGAGATTTGAAAGACAAAGACAGTTGTTTCCAATTCCTCAAAGGATTGAGTTGGACCCTGAATAATATCAAAAGGCTGATGTTCCCATTCAACTACACATTCTTTAATTTCCTTCTTTATATCAGGGAGATTTCTAACTAAGAGGTAAATGCAAGGATTTCTATATTCTAGAACTTCAGGGTTTGATGCAGTATGCCTTAAAAAATAATCCGTATGAAGTGCTCAGCAAAGGCCTTCAGACGCTCACCTTCTTTCTGAGTGTACGATTCAACCCTAGGCCAATTCACCTTAGTTGGAGAAGCTTCGGCCGTGCCTTCTATCAGCCCCTGCATATCAGCCTTCAACTGAGACATTTCCAGGTCATTTGTAGCAGGGCCTGGGAGAAATCCTAGTCATTTGTTTTCTCTGGGGGAGGGGACTCTCCAACGCACCATTTGGCTTGTCTGATAACTATAGTATAATCATGGGTGGGAAGAACATCCCTTATTAACCAAACTTGGTCCCTATGAGAAGAGTTGTGAATAGCCACCGATCTTGCTAATTCCTCTCTAAATTTGGTAGGATCTTCTGAAAGGGGAGGTAAAAGGGCTTGGTGATTTAGAAGATCTGCTGCTGTCCAGGCTTCCTGATTTCTTTGTGGTAGGTGTCCAGGATATTTTCACAAAGGACATTGCATAGGAAGTCCCGAAACTGGCAGAACCTGATTACAAAGCCCTGGAAGGTAGGAGTAGTTGTAAGCAATACAAAGCAAGCTTTACTGTCCATCTGGGGTATTTCTGCTAAATTCACTTCCTGGCTTTTAGTGTTTACATGACTAACCCATATATCCTAGGCCTGGAGATCAGAGAGAGTGCTTCCTGTAAATCTTATAAAGAGAAGGAAGTCAAAACAGGTGTAGGGGCCAAGGGCAAGCTGCCCCAAGATGGGCTACTTTGGCATGAATATTATTTTGAGCTAAAAGCCATCAAAACCAGCAGATTCAGGGAAAGCTCTTTGCCTCCCTCCCCAACTGCCTGCTTGTACTAGGAAGAGAGCTACTAATAGAGATTCTTCTTTACTTAAGAAACGTATCTACATAATAGGGCACTCTTTGCTTTCCAAACATCTTTCATCTTTCTGCTAATGGTCTTCCTTCCATTTGTGTCCTCAGACCCCTACCCCACTCCTTAGCTCATATAAGCACCATGTTACTCCACTGCCTTTGGAATTTCCATGTCTGTGTGGATTCCCTACATGTATGTTATTAAATTTGATTTTCTCCTGTTAATCTGTCTCATATCAATTTGATTCTTAGTCCAGCTAGAAGGACCTTGAATGGCAGAGGAAATTCTTCCTTCTCAACACAGGCAACTGGGTATTTAAGGGGTTTTCTGGGGAAGTTGGAAGAGTTTGGGATCTAAGGAAATTTGCCAAAATGATGAGGTTGGATTTTGAGGGTGTGGTAGACTAGGGGCCCAGAGATCCATAAGATCTTCTGGAGGGTCAAGGACAGGGAGTTGGGGATAAAAGTGTTTATAAGAGGGTGGAGAAGGGGAATTTACATTAGATCGTGGACTTTAATTTTTGTTCTATGTCCAATTTTTGTTCTTTTATTAAGAGAGTCCCTAAGGCTACCTTTATATCTACTTTTCCAACTTGAGTTTTTCCATAGGTATTAATAAGACAACTGTTTGAAATGAGAGCTCTCAAAAAAAAAAAAACATTGTTT
>NW_027708395.1:0-334 GCF_054177405.1 Leptonychotes weddellii | reverse complement strand
TAAGAGTTTTCTAATTTTAGCTCTTACATTTAGACCTACGATCAATTTTCAGTTAATTTTTGTGTATGGTTCTAAAATTTTTGTGTAGGGTTCTAAATTCCTCCTTTTGTGTGAAGATATCCAGTTACTTCAACAGTATTTGTTGAAGACTCTCCTTTCCTCATTAATTATACTGGATCCCTTGTTGGAAATCAGTTGACGATAAATATAAGGATTTACTTAGGGATTCTCAATGCTATTCCATTGATTTATGTGACTATCCTTATGATGACTGGTAGATTACTGTAGCTTTGTAGCAAGCTTTTAAATCCAGAAATGTGAGTCCTCCAACTTG
>NW_027708394.1:0-334 GCF_054177405.1 Leptonychotes weddellii | reverse complement strand
GGATGAAGCACACTCCCCTCTGAGCAGGGAGCCTGATGCAGGACTTGATTCTGGGACTCCGGGATCATGACCTGAGCCAAAGGCAGACTCTTAACCAACTGAGCCACCCAGGTGCCCCTAGAATTTATTTTTAGAGAGAGAAAGAGAGAGAAAAGAAAGAGAGAGCAGGGGGGAGGGGCAAAGGGAGAAAGAGAATCCTGAGCAGGCTCCATGCTTAGTGCGGAGCCTGACTCAGGGCTCAATCTCAGGACCCTGATATAATGACCTGAGCAGAAATGAAGAGTCAGACGCTTAACCGACTGAGCCACCGAGGCACCCCACTTTTCTTTTCTTT
>NW_027708393.1:0-334 GCF_054177405.1 Leptonychotes weddellii | reverse complement strand
CCCCTGCTTGTGTTCCTTCTCTCCCTGTCTCTCTCTGTCAAATAAATAAATAAAATCTTAAAAAAAAAAAAAAAAAGCTAGTTGGTGGTATTTTTGAAATATTCATACAGTGAAATATAAAAGTTTCTACAAAATTATTCCAAAGCTTCTTTAACACATCACCAAATAAATGCTAGGAAAAATGAAACAAGCATTTCTTTACCCTTAGTAACTTCAGTTGGGGTGGGGAGTGGAGGAAGGGAGAATGTAATTCTATTGTATAAACTGGTCAAGAATTCTTTCAAGTTTTTAGACCCCAGTTACCTCATTGCTGCATAATCTTTTTTTTTTTTTT
>NW_027708392.1:0-334 GCF_054177405.1 Leptonychotes weddellii | reverse complement strand
GTGCAGTTGAAGGGTCAACTATAGATATAAAAATCCTATATAAAGGGGCGCCTGGGTGGCTCAGTCGTTGGGTGTCCGCCTTTGGCTCAGGTCACGATCCCAGGGTCCTGGGATTGAGCCCTGCACTGGGCTCCTTGCTCCACGGGAAGCCTGCTTCTCCCTCTCCCACTCCCCCTGCTTGTGTTCCCTCTCTCGCTGTGTCTCTCTCTGTCAAATAGATAAATCTTAAAAAAAAAAAAAGCCCGACCTTTCAGTCTACACTTTGTGAGGGGTCTCCACTTCTCTCAAATCTCTGGAATTTCACAGGATTATATTTACTCCTCACTCCGTATTT
>NW_027708391.1:0-334 GCF_054177405.1 Leptonychotes weddellii | reverse complement strand
CATTAACATTTTTTTAAATACTCAAAACCTGACATCCTCTTTTGCAAAATATTAATATTTATTTCATTGCTGCCTTTGTCTATACAAAAGCATAAAATGTGCTTGCATCAAAGGCAGAAAATTGTTCTTACTGCAGGTGGGCATAAAACCAAAGGAGTTATCAGGAGATGTGAACACAACAGTGGTCTCAACTACTACTCCTCACGCAGGGGCCATCTCCTCAAGACCCCAACCAGTTTGGCACCAAGCCACTTTTGAATCTCCTATGTCAAAATGAAAGGCCCAGGAAATCCTCCACAGAAAGCCCCAAGTACACATCACCCTTATGCATTCT
>NW_027708390.1:0-334 GCF_054177405.1 Leptonychotes weddellii | reverse complement strand
TAACTTGTTGAATTTCACTGCTGTCTCTAGGTTCTGCTGTTGAATACCTGCATTGTATGTGTGTGTATAATTTAAAATATAATTCTGTTAATAAAGTAATGTTTTTATTTTACTTATCTTGTTTATTTTATCCTAATCATGTATTTCAATTCTAAGACATCTCTCATGTGAAAGCTGACCACAATGCATAATTAAGGGATGATTTTATTTAGGCTATTGCAGTAGGTAAATTATTCATTAATGCACAATGTCTCAAAGAAGGAGAAAACTTGAGGTCTTATGAAGGCAACTAAACAAGGCCATCAGGAAGAAGGATGAACAGTGAGTCTTATAG
>NW_027708389.1:0-334 GCF_054177405.1 Leptonychotes weddellii | reverse complement strand
AGCAGGGCCAACTTCTTGGTGTCCGTACTGAAGGCCCGGCGCCCTTGAGTTTGCCCTCGTGTCCATTACTGCTGTGGTCCCTGCGCCTTAGCCCAGTTTGCTCGTGTGTGCCTGCAGGAGAGGTAGGAACATGGGGGGGAATGGAAGTGAGCCTGGAGGGGTCTGCAGGAGCGACGTGGAAGCCAGCGTGGGCCTCTAGGTGGCCCGGTGAACGGCATGGGCACGTGTCCCAAGCACGGTTGTGGGGTTGAGGGATGGGTGCAGCCGTGGGAAAGGGGTGTCTCGGTTCTAGCAGGAGCACCTGGAAGTGGGGCTGCACGGGTCCGTGTGGGGT
>NW_027708388.1:0-334 GCF_054177405.1 Leptonychotes weddellii | reverse complement strand
GGTTTAGTTTGGGTGATGATTTGTTTGTGTGAATGATTTCAAATGGAAATCAGCGATGAAGTTTTCGGACACCCCCAAACGGTTAAGTAAGTCGCTACTTTCATCCTTCTGGCATCTGTATTTATCATGTGAGCCCTGTGGGGTGTTCAATGCTTCATGACCTTCCTTGTAAGTGCACTGCTGTCCCTGCAAATGCACCCGTGTTTCGAGGTACGTTTCTTTCAATGACGAGGCAGGGTGGTGCTTGACATTGTATTTTGTTTTGTTTTGTTTTGTTTTAAAGATTTTATTTATTTGACAGAGAGAAAGACAGCGAGAGAGGGAACACAAGCAG
>NW_027708387.1:0-334 GCF_054177405.1 Leptonychotes weddellii | reverse complement strand
GAGCTCAGAACCAAAGGCAACTCTGAGAAATGAGTCCCTAGAAATGCACTTGAAGCCTAGGGAGGCCACTGGAGCTTCCCAGCATGTTGGGAGGGTCTTGCATCAATTTTTATGAAAAATCTAGATTATCATCCCTTATCCCTTAATCTGTGGCTCTATTAAGCCTATGAGATTAATGGTCAGACCTGAGGATGCCTGGGTGGCTCAGTCGGTTAAGTGTCTGCCTTTGGCTCCAGTCATGATCCCAGGGTCCTGGGATCGAGCCCAACATTGGGCTCCCTGCTCAGTGGGGATTCTGCTTCTCTCTCTCCCTCTGCCTGCTGCTCCCCCTGCT
>NW_027708386.1:0-334 GCF_054177405.1 Leptonychotes weddellii | reverse complement strand
TGCTCTAAATATATCTTGCCAGTCCTTTCTGGCCTGCCAGGTCTCTGTGGATACATGTGTTGCCAATCTAATGTTTCTACCATTTTAGGTTACAGATCTCTTCTCCCGAGCTGCTTTTAGGATTTTCTCTTTGTCTCTGAGAGTCATAAGTTTTACTATTAGATGTCGGGGTGTTGACCTATTTTTATTGATTTTAAGAGGAGTTCTCTGTGCCTCCTGGATTTTGATGCCTGTTTCCTTCCCCAAATTAGGGAAGTTCTCTGCTATAATTTGCTCCATTATACCTTCTGCCCCTGTCCTTCTTTCTTCTTCTTCTGGGATCCCAATTATTTTA
>NW_027708385.1:0-5977 GCF_054177405.1 Leptonychotes weddellii | reverse complement strand
CCAGTTGCTGTTCTACAGGAATAAAGTTCCAGTTAAGCAAGATGAGAAAGTTCTAGATATCTGTACAACATTGTGCCTATAGTTAATAATACTATATTGTGCACTTAAAATTTTGTTAAGAAGCTAGATCTCAGTTAAGTGAGAAAAAAATAAAAAGAATAAAGAATAACACCAAATGAGATTGATTGTGGTGAACATTTTTTTAAGAAACAAATGTGGCTTTCACTTTCCTGGTACTCATGCCCCAGAGGGGAGAGGCTCGATGTTAATCAAATAGTAATCCAAATGGTTATCTATCACAAACTGGGGCAAAGTGCTAGGAAGGAAAGAAAGGATATGTGGCCCTAAGATTTCATAGGAAAATAGAAACTTTTGAGGGTGGGCTGTATGTAGTGTCTGGAGAAGAAAGATTTGTACTGAAATCTGAAGAATAAATAGTAATGAACTATTTGTAGTTAAATAGCAATTAATTAGGTATGAGAGTGGAGTAGGGGAGATGAAGGGATGTTTCTAGCCTTAGGGAACAGCATGTACAAAAGCCCTATGGCAGAAGAGAATGTGGTTTGGCTGACAGGCCCATGTGACTAGGGAGCAGGAAGGGAGGGGGTGGGCAGAAAACCATCATCGGTGACAAGTCTGCTTTCTGCTTTAAACTGCTATGAAGTGAACAACACTCTCAGCTGAGAACTCAACTATGACTCGTTGTCTTAGCATCTGGTGAAATTATGGATGCCTCCCTTTTGGAGGTAAGCCAGTACTTGGATTCTTTTGATAATCATAAAACAGACATATCAGCAAAATAAGAGGCAGAAAATTATCAAAGAGTTTCACTCCATTCTCCCTTTCTTACCAATGTCCATGCTGCAAAATACCCTAGCAATACCTACACAGCTCCTACATTGTTTCTGAAGATGGGATTCATCAGCTTTCCAGTCTTGGGGCCCCTGAGCAAGTGTGATTCACTCAGAGGGCACACCTGGAAAGCAGTCTAATTTCTAGAGAAGGAATATGTTAGAGGGATTTTAAAGACTTTATGATTCTCCTCCTTCATTATGAATAGAAAGCTATCTCCAGGAAGTGAGTTAAGAACAAATATGGAGGACACTCACAACTGTTAATCTCCACTTCCATGAGAAACCATTATGGTGGTGTTAGGATGACTCAAAGTCCATGAAGGAGACTGTCCTGAGTGAACCTATTAAACAGGCTGTTGTAACAATCCACGTGAGGGATGATAAGGGCCTAAAAGGGCAATAATAAGAGGGATGAAGGAAAACAAATAGATTCCAAAAATGTAAGTGGCTATGTTGTCAGGATTTGTGTCTGAAAGCATTTTGTGGGGAGAGAAGGAAGAAGGAGGAGCCACAGATGAGTCCTGTTACTAACAGGGGACTAGTTAGGGGAAAAAATGAGATTATTTTTGGACATTTTGAATCTGAGTAACTGAAGAATGTACTGTCAGTTTGTCCAAAAAGTAACTAGATTTTGAAGTCTAAGACTTGAGAATTTCTAGCCTGAAGATTTAGGATATCTCAGATGAAAAATAATGGATTTTAGCATCAGAGGTGACAAGGCACCCAACAGAAAGTGTGCAGAGTGAGAAGAGCAAGGGGCCAAACAGATGTGCTAAGACATAAGGAAAATGAGCTCTCGGAGACCACAGTTTGGGGAAGATGGAAATGATCAATAATGTGAGAGGCACTGAGGGGTTCCAGTAAGATAAGACCTGAAAAAATTTTCCAGTCTTCGACATGTAGTAAGTCTTGGTGGCCTTAGCAAGAATGATTCCAGTACAATGGAGGGAGCCAAAGTCAGATTTCAAATGGTTGAGAAATGATTAGCCGGTAGAAATGGAGCCAGCAGGTGTAGCCTAGGATTCTCAGACCCTTGGATGTAAAGAGAGAATAAGTACTAGAGCAAGGAGTTTGTAGATGTTTTTAGGCATTTTAAGTAAAAAGCTGAAATGGAGAAACTGAACAAATCAGGATCCAAAATTTCAATTCAGTTACTCTGCCAACTAGGTAAAAGCACTTAGTTCCTTAAGAATGGATTATTTCTATAATGAAATACATGTCTGGATAGTCTTCTCTTAGGACGGGTCAGTTCTCATTTCAGGAGAACCTGGGGTAACCATTTAGGGCCTTGACAAGGAAGACTCATTTCCCATGCTTTAAAAATAAATGCTTCTATCCGGTCACAGCATGAGAGTGAACACAGCTCAGGGTTAACTCTATGAGGCCAAGCTAAGTAAAACCTTTGCTCAAGGCTCCACAAAACCCATTTCTGGAAGATAATAATGTCCAAATAACTGTTTCTAAGGGGGGAAAATGCAATTTTCTCCTCTTGGGTGTAGGCATTTTTGCCTATTTATTCTTTTTTCTAATTATGGGTTTCATTACATTTCATCAGTTTGCAGACTTATCTCCAGTTGAAATGTGTCTGTTTGTCAGTGGTCCAATTTACTGTGTCTGGGATTTATCCTGTGTTTGTTGACCTCTGGCAAAGCTCTGCAAGGACTAGGTCTCCTCCTTTTTACTGAGCCTGGCTTGACGGATTGCTTTCACTGAGGGCTTTCCTAAGCATGGAGGATGTCCTTGCTCTTGGAGGTTTCTATTTACTTCTGGCCTTGTGGCATTTGTCTAAGGCTGGGTTTTATTCTTTCAGGATCCCTGGGCCCCACCTCTCATTATGCTGTCAAGGCTACACGTTGGTTACAGCAGACCCTTTGTCCCAAGTGCTATTTACTTTGAGAGCTTGAAGATTAATCAAATGACCTAGATAAAGGGTCTCAAAGCTTATAACCTGTTTTGTTGTCCAAAGATAAGGACTGTGTATTTCAGACCTAATATGACTACAGATCAAAATTTTGAATGCACCATCATGGAAGCACTTGAAGATAATTAAAAAAAAAAAAATTGCAGAGGTTAATTAAGAATGGGCTGTTGTTGACAGAAAGACAAGGTAATTGATATGTTTTGGAAGGTTCTGATCACTAAAAATAAGCTGACTTTGACTTTAAAAAGATACATTAAGATAAATACACTTTCAGACATGTGTTCTTATATATAACTCCATAGCAGTGCTAATGGTCAGATCATTTGCATATTATTAGCAACTTTTAGATAATATGCCATAGAAATTACCTTCATTTGTTATTCAGCAAGTATTTATTGAGTACTTACTATGTGCCAGGCATTGCTTAGGTTTTAGAGTTAAAGTAGTAAAGAAAAAGACAAAGCTTCCGTCCTCATGGAGCTCACATTTGAGTGAGGGGGAGACCTGCAACAAATAAGCAAGCAAACAAGCAAACAAAATGTATCCTGTGTCAAATTGTGGGAATAGATAGGTGTAAATGGAGGGAAGTTGGTAGAGAGGAGAAGTGCAGTAAGGGAAGGCTGAAAGAACATTCCAGCAGAGATGTGAAAGTTGTAAAGGAGCAAGCCATGTGTTGGTGGGAACGGGCATTGCAGGCAGACAGATCAGCACATGTAAAGGGACAGCAGGCAGAGTGCCTGGTGTGTCTGAGGAAGAGAATGCCAGGGAAGAGGCAGGAAATGATTTGAGAAGTAAGAGACTGTTGGGTCACACAGGGCTTTCTGGGACATGGTAAGGATTTTGGCTTTTGTTTCATGTGAGTTGGGAAGCCACTGGAGAGTCTCCCCAGAGTGGTGTCATAATTTAAGGTAGGTAGTTTAGGAGCTCACTCTGTATAATCTGTTGAAAATAGAATTGTAGGGGCACAAGGATGGAAGCTGAAAGAATAGTCCAGAGGCTACTGGAATAATAGAAAGATGTTAGAAGAGTGCATCAGGGTGGTGACAGCAGAGGTGGTGAGATACTGTGGGATTCTCTATATATTTTAACAGTAATATTCTATCATACATTTATATGATCTGTAAATTGGATGTGAGATGTGAGAGAAAAGGGATGAGTCAAGGATAAATCAAAATTTGTGACCAGAGCTACTAAAAGGATGGTGGGAAGTTATCAGGTGGAACAGTTTGGGTGTAAGGGGGAATATCAGGAGCTTGGTCTTAAACATGTTCATTTGAAGATCTTTGTTAGACTTCTACATAAAGGCCTCAGGTAGGCAGGGGAGACATCCAGGCTGGAGATATAAATCTGGAAGGCTTCCAGGTAAGACTGGGAAGAGATCACCTAGGAGGTGACATAGAGAAGAGACAAGGTCTATGGACTAAGTCCTGGCACACCTGGACTTAGCAGGACAAGGAGAAGCAACCAGTGGAGGGGACTCAGAAGGAGCAACTAATATGGTAAAAAAGAAATAAAGAGGCTAGACGAGGAAAACATTTAAGGTAGATATGGTTAGTATACGGGTTAGTATATGCTATTAATAGAGTAAGAGACATAAAGACAAGGAATTGATCTTCAGGTTCAGCCACACGAAGATCATTGGAAACTTTGTCAGGGGTTGTTTTGGTGCAGTAATGAGGCCCAAAGGCTTTTGGAGTAGGAATAAGTGAAACTAGGAGAAGAAAATGTAGAAACAATGGATACGGATAATGCATTAGTTGGGGTTCTCCAGAGAAACAGAACCAATAGGATGTGTGTGTGCATGTGTGGTGTGTGGTGTGGTGTGTGTGTAAGAGAGAGAGGGAGAGAGAGAGAGACTTAATTTAAGGAATTTGTTCATGTGATTGTGAAGGCTGGTAAATCCAAAGTCCTCAGGGCAGGCCAGTAGGCTGGAGATGCAGGGAAGAGTTGATGCTGTACCTCAAATTGAAGGTGGTCTGTTAACAGAATTCCCTCTCCTTTCTGTCTTTTCCTATTAAGTCTTCAGCTGATTGAATGAGGTCCACCCACATTATGGAGGGTAATCTGCTTTACTCAAAGTCTACTGACTTAAATGTTAATTTCATCTAAAAAAATACCTTCACGGAAACATTTAGAATAATTTTTGATCAAATATAGGCCCAGGCAAGTTGACACATAAAATTAATCATTGAGATAAGTCCCAGGTGTATTGTAGCAAAGAAGGGAAGGAGAAAAATAGGCAGCAGGTGGAAGAAGGTATAGAGTGAAGAAATTATTCTTTAAGGTAAGAGAAATAATGACATGGACGTGTGGCAAGAGAAAAGTTGATGATGCAGAAGAGAGGAAGCATCGCATGAAAAATGTCCTTGAGCGAGTGAGAGGAATGGGTTGACCTTTGATAGGAGCCAGGGAAAGTCCTCCACATTCCAGGAAGAGGTCTGAGTATGAGACCCAGGTGCAAAGAGGTAAGTAAATGTGGTGGTAAGAGCTTATGGAAATTACCTTCTGAATGCTTCTGTGTTCTTAGTGAAATAGGAAGCAGTATGACCAGCTAAGGCTAAGAACAGAGGAGGTATTAGAGGCTTGAAGATCCAAAAAGATATGAAATACTTGTCAAGAAGAATGGAGATTGAATAGACTAAGGAAATTGACTAGGGTTTTCAGGTAGCACTCAGGAATCATTTAAAGTCCATTGTCATGTCAATGGGGCGCCTGGGTGGCTCAGTTGGTTAAGCAACTGCCTTCAGCTCAGGTCATGATCCTGGAGTCCCAGGATCGAGTCCCACATCAGGTTCCCCAGTCAGTGGGGAGTCTGCTTCTCCCTCTGACCCTCTCCCCTCTCATGCTCTCTCTCACTCTCTTTCTCTCAGATAAATAAATAAAATCTTTTTAAAAAAAATAAAGTTCATTGTCATGATATAAGGTATGATCCATCTGTGCAGTTATGTTTTTTTGCAGCAATGTCCAACTGAACCATTGTAGGGACAGGGGCAGAACAGGCTAAGAGCTTAAATAAATCAGACCATGTGGCTTTGCCAGGCAAGTACAATGCAGGGAGAGAGAAGTGAGGGATTGGAGGGCTCATGCAAGGGAGTGGTCATAATGATAAACCATGAAACTTAAGTTGAATAAAAAAGGAAATATGATGACTATGAAGGTGATGAAGGACAGCAAAGAGATGGTAGAATCAACAGATATCTTG
>NW_027708384.1:0-334 GCF_054177405.1 Leptonychotes weddellii | reverse complement strand
GGTGGTGGGTATTGAGGAGGGCACGTTCTTCATGGAGCACTGGGTGTTATGCACAAACAGTGAATCATGGAACACCTCATCTAGAACTAATGATGTAATGTATGGGGATTAACATAAGAATAAAAAAAAAAAAACAAACCTGCAGTTAAACTCTGCATGGAGAAGCAGGGGGAGCAAAGGCATCTATGGACTCTTGGCTGGAGGAGCTCATGCGCTGGAGTAGGTACCTCCTTGCTAGCAAGTGCTATGCTTAGCTTCCTCTTCCTTGAGGACCACTGATAACAGTGCACTGCGAGGAAGACGAAGTTTGCCTTTCTGATCGAGTTAGTAACCC
>NW_027708383.1:0-334 GCF_054177405.1 Leptonychotes weddellii | reverse complement strand
GAGTCCCTGTGCTCACATTCATTTTAAAACAAAGGATGAATCTACATGCATCTTCCTTGATTCAAATGAGGAATAGGAATAAGTCAAGAAGAGGAGAAATGTATCAGAAGAAACGTTGAGGGATCCTCCTGTTTCTTTTTTTTTTTTTTTGCCTTTTTTTTTTAATTAAAAAAAAAATTTTATTATGTTATATTAGTCACCATACACTACATCATTAGTTTTTGATGTAGTGATCCACACTTCATTGTTTTTGTATAACACCCAGTGCTCCATGCAGTACGTGCCCTCCTTAATACCCATCACCAGGCTAACCCATTTCCCCACCCCCTCCCCT
>NW_027708382.1:0-334 GCF_054177405.1 Leptonychotes weddellii | reverse complement strand
GGGATCGAGCAAGGGAGGGAGGAGGTTGGAGGGGACAAGGCGGCACACAGGCTAGACCATGAAAAGCCTTCTTACCGCCTGTGGTAAGGGTTGGGGTTTAACTCTCAGACTGTAGGGAACCACTTAAGGATTTCACACAGGGGGCTGAGGTGTGGGATTTATATTTGGGAAGTATCACTCTGTCAGCTTTAAAGATACAACTTTAAAGATACGGTAGTAGTAGTAGGTTAGAAGGAAGAAGGCCAGTAAGTTGCTCAGGCAAGAGATGGTGACCACTGGAGTGAAGACATGTCCTTGCATATACAGAGCAGTGGGTAGACTCTATCTGGAATAG
>NW_027708381.1:0-334 GCF_054177405.1 Leptonychotes weddellii | reverse complement strand
GGGATCGAGCAAGGGAGGGAGGAGGTTGGAGGGGACAAGGCGGCACACAGGCTAGACCATGAAAAGCCTTCTTACCGCCTGTGGTAAGGGTTGGGGTTTAACTCTCAGACTGTAGGGAACCACTTAAGGATTTCACACAGGGGGCTGAGGTGTGGGATTTATATTTGGGAAGTATCACTCTGTCAGCTTTAAAGATACAGCTTTAAAGATACGGTAGTAGTAGTAGGTTAGGAGGAAGAAGGCCAGTAAGTTGCTCAGGCAAGAGATGGTGACCACTGGAGTGAAGACATGTCCTTGCATATACAGAGCAGTGGGTAGACTCTATCTGGAATAG
>NW_027708380.1:0-334 GCF_054177405.1 Leptonychotes weddellii | reverse complement strand
GTTATGATCTCTCCTCTTTCATTCATGATTTTATTTATTTGGGTCCTTTCTCTTTTCTTTTCGATAAGTCTGACCAGGGGTTTATCAATCTTATTAATTCTTTCAAAGAATCAGCTCC
Source organism: Leptonychotes weddellii (assembly GCF_054177405.1). Classification (NCBI taxonomy): domain Eukaryota; kingdom Metazoa; phylum Chordata; class Mammalia; order Carnivora; family Phocidae; genus Leptonychotes; species Leptonychotes weddellii. The sequence continues at coordinate 216 of NW_027708380.1, read as the reverse complement.
TAGTTTTGTTCATCTGGTCTACTGTTCTTTTGGTTTCTATTTCATTGTTTTCTGCTCTGATCTTTATTATTTCTCTTCTCCCTTAGAGTTTAGGCTTTATTTGATGTTCTCTCTCCAGCTCCTTTAGATGTAGGGTTAGGTTGTGTACTTGAGACCTTTCTTGTTTCTTGAGAAAGGCTTGTATTGCTATATACTTTCCTCTTAGGACTGCCTTTG
>NW_027708379.1:0-334 GCF_054177405.1 Leptonychotes weddellii | reverse complement strand
TTTTTTTTTTTTTAAGATTTTATTTATTTGACAGAGAGAGAGAGTGCACCAGCAGAAGGATTGACAGGCAGAGGGAGAGGGAGAAGCAGGCTCCCTCCTGAGCAGGAGCCTGATGTGGTACTTGATCCCAGGAGGATCATGACCTGAGCCAAATGCAGACACTTAACCGACTGAGCCACCCTGGTGCCCCTCAAATGCTTTTGAGGTCATAGAATAGATGTGAATAACAGACATTCTTACGGCTTGCTTAATCTTAAAGGATTTTCTTTATAGCACCTCACTCTCCCATCCACTTACCCTACCTCCTTGCAGCCTAATTATATTATGTTATATA
>NW_027708378.1:0-334 GCF_054177405.1 Leptonychotes weddellii | reverse complement strand
TTTTAAATTAACATATATTATTTGTATCAGGGGTACAGGTGTGCGATTCATCAGTCTTACACAATTCACAGCCCTCACCATAGTACATACCCTTCCCAATGTCCATCACCCAGCCACTCCAACCCTCACACCCCCCTCCACTCCAGCAACCCTCAGTTTGTTTCCTGAGATTAAGAGTTTCTTACTGTTTGTCTCCCTCTCTGGTTTCATCTTGTTTCCTTTTTCCCTCCCTTCCCCTATGATACTCTGTCTTGTTTCTCAAATTCCACATATCAGTGAGATCATATGAGACTTGTCTTTCTCTGATTGACTTACTTTGCTTATTAGCATAATA
>NW_027708377.1:0-334 GCF_054177405.1 Leptonychotes weddellii | reverse complement strand
TTTTTTTTTTTTTTTTTTCATACAATTTTTTTTTTATTCTTATGATAATCCCCATACATTACATCATTAGTTCTAGATGAAGTGTTCCATGATTCATTGTTCGTGCACAACACCCAGTGCTCCATGCAGAACGTGCCCTCCTCAATACCCACCACCAGGCCAACCCATCCTCCCACACCCCTCCCCTCTAGAACCCTCACTTTGTTTTTCAGAGTCCATCTTCTCTCATGGTTCGTCCACCCCTCCGATTTCCCCCGCTTCATTCCTCCCCTCCCGCTAGTGTCTATCACCCAGTCACCCCGTCCCTCCCACCCCACCCCCCACTCCAACAACA
>NW_027708376.1:0-334 GCF_054177405.1 Leptonychotes weddellii | reverse complement strand
GATCCCCACAGGGGTGGATCTTTGCTGACAGAAGTTGTCTGTCTTCACCCATCACACGACCACCTTCCAGCATGCCTGCAAGACCCTCAACTCTTTCTGGCCTTCGCCTACCATAAGCCCAGCTCACCTAAAACACCAGGGTTCTTAAGGAGGAGTAGAAACCCATGCAAGAGAGTGTTGCTGGAGCTCTTCGTGCCGGCGAAAAACAGCAAGAGAACTGCGTAGACAAGGTTATTATTGTGGAACTCACTCTCAGGATCAGAGCTCTCCTGGGGATAGCGATAGACAATCCTTAACATCTCTCCTTGCAAAGATTCTCCCCTTCTGGGTCTTT
>NW_027708375.1:0-334 GCF_054177405.1 Leptonychotes weddellii | reverse complement strand
GTTATGATCTCTCCTCTTTCATTCATGATTTTATTTATTTGGGTCCTTTCTCTTTTCTTTTCGATAAGTCTGACCAGGGGTTTATCAATCTTATTAATTCTTTCAAAGAATCAGCTCCTAGTTTTGTTCATCTGTTCTACTGTTCTTTTGGTTTCTATTTCATTGTTTTCTGCTCTGATCTTTATTATTTCTCTTCTCCCTTAGAGTTTAGGCTTTATTTGATGTTCTCTCTCCAGCTCCTTTAGATGTAGGGTTAGGTTGTGTACTTGAGACCTTTCTTGTTTCTTGAGAAAGGCTTGTATTGCTATATACTTTCCTCTTAGGACTGCCTTTG
>NW_027708374.1:0-5977 GCF_054177405.1 Leptonychotes weddellii | reverse complement strand
GACAGCATATCAATGGGTTTTGCTTTTTTATCCAATCTGATACCCCGTATCTTTTGATTGGGGCATTTAGCCCATTTACATTCAGGGTAACTATTGAAAGATATGAATTTAGTAGTGCCATTGTATTGCCTGTAAGGTGATTGTTAGTATATATTGTCTGTGTTCCTTTCTGATCGATGTTCCTTTTAGGCTCTCTCTTTGCTTAGAGGATCCCTTTCAATATTTCTTGTAGGGCTGGTTTCGTGTTTGCAAATTCCTTTAGTTTTTGTTTGTCCTGGAAGCTTTTTATCTCCTTCTATTTTCATTGACAGCCTAGCTGGATAGAGTATTCTTGGCTGCATATTTTTCTCATTTAGTGCTCTGAATATATCCTGCCAGTCCTTTCTGGCCTGCCAGGTCTCTGTGGATAGGTCTGTTGCCAATGTAATGTTTCTACCACTCTAGGTTACAGACCTCATCCTGAGCTGCTTTCAGGATTTTCTCTTTGTGCCTGAGACTCCTAAGTTTTACTATTAGATTCGGGGTGTTGACATATTTTCATTGATTTTGAGGGGGGTTCTCTGTGCCTCCTGGATTTTGATGCCTGTTTCCTTCCCCAAATTAGGGAAGTTCTCTGCTATAATTTGCTCCAATATACCTTCTGCCCCCCTCTCTCTTTCTTCTTCTTCTGGGATCCCAATTATTCCAATATTGTTTCATCTTATGGTATCGCTTATCTCTCGAATTCTGCCCTCGTGATCCAGTAGTTTTTTATCTTTTTCTCAGCTTCTTTATTTTCCATCATTTGGTCTTCTATATCACTAATTCTCTTTTCTGCCTTATTTATCCTAGCAGTTAGAGCCTCCATTTTTTAAAATATTTTTTATTGTTATGTTAATCATCATACATTACAATATTAGTATTTGATGTAGTGTTCCATTCTTCATTGTTTGCATATAACACCCAGTGTTCCATTCAGTTAAAGCCTCCATTTTTGATCACACCTCATTAATAGCCTTTTTGATTTCAACTTGGTTAGATTTTAGTTCTTTTATTTCTCCAGAAAGGGTTTCTCTAATAAATTCCATGCTTTTTTCAAGCCCAACTAGTATCTTTAAAGTAATGATTCTGTACTCTCGATCCGACATCATACTAATGTCCATATTGAGTAGGTCCCTGGCAGTTGGTACTACCTCTTGTTCTTTTTGTTGAGGTGATTTTTTCCATCTTGTCATTTTGACCAGAGGAGAACAGATGAATAGGAGAACAAAATGCTAACAGGGTAAAAAAGACCCCAGAGAAATATACACTAAACAAATCAGAAGAGACCTGAAACCAGGGAACAAGAAAGGGAAAGAAAGAAAAAAGAAAAAAGAAAAAAATTAAAAAAAAAAGAATATGATCAAATATGATAAGGCTGGTGCATAGATCAGTGCCACACACTAGATTTTGGGCATATTTTGGTCTGTTAGAAGAAACTGCCTCCCAAAATTTTAAAGAAAGAAAAACTTATAAATCTATAAAAAGAAGGGTAAATATGATGAAAGGATGGAATATGACTATAATGATGAAAATTATAAAAGATTTTTATAAAAGGAATTGATAAGATAAGAAGTTGGTTGAAAAAAGAAAGAAGAGGAATTAAAAAAAAAATGGGAGAGAATGTGATCAGGCAGGAGACTAGAACAAAGCCATACACTAGAGATTTAGGGTATATTTTAGTCTGTTAGAAGAAACTGTATCCCAAAATTTTAAAGAGAGAACTTATATACATATATAACAAAAATAAGGTTAACTACTATGAAGGGATTGAATATGACTCTAAAAATGAAAAATAGAAAAGATTTTTAAAAAAGGGATTGACAAGATGTTGGTTGAAACAGGGAAAAAGAAAGACTCAAAAAAAAAAGAAAATGAAAAAAAGAAAATAAAAAAAATTAACTTTGAAAGACTAAAGAATCAGGGTAAAAAAGCCATGAATTCTATGTGCTGTATTCCCCTAGCGCTGGAGTTCTGCTGTTCTCATTGATTGGTAAACTTGGTCTTGGCTGGCTGTTCTTGCTGATCTTCTGGGGGAGGGGCCTGTTGCCATGGTTCCCAAATGTCTTTGCTGGAGGCAGAATTGCCCCGCCCTTGCCAGGTCCGGGCTAAGTAATCTGCTGGGGTTTGCTCTCGGGAGCTTTTGTTCCCTGCAAGCTCTCCGTACAGCTTTGGAGGATGAGAGTGAAAATGGCGGCCTCCCAATCTCCACCCCAAAGGAGCCGAGAACTCGGGGCCCCGCTCCTCAGTGAGCCCCCAGAGAAAAGCAGTCAATCACTCCCGTCTCCCCGGTCTCCGGCCGCACTCCGTGCTCACCCGGCTGTGACTGAGCATTTCTATCTCTCGCACCCGACCCCGTGTGGAGTCTCCAAACCCAGCAGATCCCTGCAGTGCACTCCCGTGCCGGTCCTCCCAGGGGAGGAAGGGGAGTCTCCCTGGATCTGCAGCTTGTTGGGTCCCTACTGGAGGAGCAGTAACCTGACTGTGCCACAGATCACAGTTTATGGCAACCCCCAGCTGAGAGCCCACTTCTTGGCTCCATCTCTGCCGCCGGCTTCCCACTCCAATACCTGGGAGCTCTGCCGCACTCAGTCACCCCTGGTCTTCCTGTGACCCCGAGGTCCTGAGACCACACTGTCCCAGCGAGGGTTCCACCCCCCACTTAGCCACTGGAGCGACGTCCCTCAGTGGAGCAGACTTCTAAAAGTTCCGATTTTGTGCTCTGCTGCTCTATCACTTGCTGATAGCGGCTGACAGAGGCTCCCTCCCCCGCTGTCTATCTTCCTGAATATCACCTTGGATTCACTTCTCCGCACGTCCTACCTTCCCAAAAGTGGTCGCTTTTCTGTTCAGAGAGTTGCTGCTACTCTTTTCTTCGATCTTCTGTTGAGTTCGTAGGTGTTCAGAATGGTTTGATCCCTATCTAGCTGAATTCCTGGGACCAGACAAAATTTAGGTCTCCTACTCCTCCACCATCTTGCTTCTCACTTCCCGATAAATTTTCACACACAGGTTTCAACTGAGGAATCATTTGATTTCTACAAAACATGCATTCTCATGAAGCTGAATTTCCATGCCTCTATGCCTAGTTGCCACAATGCCAGAAAAAGTAATGCAAAAGTTTTCTTTTTATTAGTTTCATTAAAGATTCATGCCATGCCTCATCAGTTTGGACCTCAGTGATGCTCCACAATCCTGCTAATCATCCCTGGTTGACTTATTTTTTTTTATGTTTTTATTGAAATTCCAGTTAGTTAATACTAATTTCAGATGGACAATATAGTGATTCCATACTTCACTACATCACCTGGTGCTCATCACTACAAGTGCCCTCCTTAATCTCCATCACCTGTTTTACCCATCTCTCCACCCACCTCTCCTCTGGTAACCATTGGTTTATTCTCTATAGTTGAGTCTGCTTCTTGGTTTGCCTGTTTTTCTCACTTTGCTCATTTGTTTTGTATCTTAAATTCCAATATAAGTGGAATCATATGGTATTTGTCTTTCTTTGACTTACTTCACTTAGCATTATACCCTTTAGCTCCAACCACCTCGTTGCAAATGGCCAGGGGATTTCATTCTTTTTTAGGGCTGAAAAATATTCCATTGCATATATATATACTACATCTTCTTCATGCATTCATCAATTGATGGACACTTGGGCTGTTTCCATAATTTGACTATTGTAGATAGTGCTGCTATAAACATTGGGGTGAACAGCAACATGCAAAAGAATAAAACTGGACCACTTTCTTATACCATAGACAAAAATAAATTCAAAATGGATTAAAGACCTAACTGTGGGACCCGAAACCATAAAAGTCCTAGAGGACAACACAAGCAGTAACCTCTTTGACACTGGCTGTAGCAACTTCTTTCTAGATATGTCTCCTGTGGCAAGGGAAACAAAAGCAAAACCAAACTATTAGGACTATATCAAAATAAAAAGCTTCTGCACAGCAAAGGAAACAATCAACAAAACTAAAAGGCAACCTACTGGATGGGAGAAGATATTTGGAAATGACATTTCTGATAAAGGGTTAGTATCGAAAAAATATAAAGAACTTCTAAAACTCAACACCCAAAAATGAATAATCCAATTTAAAAATGGGCAGAAGACATGAGTAGAGATTTTTCCAAAGAAGACATCCAGATGGCCAACAGACACGTGAAAAGATGTTCAACATCACTGATCATCAGGGAAATACAAATCAAAACTACAATGAGATATCACTGCACACCTTTCAAAATGGCTAAAATCAACAACACAAGAAACAACAGGTGTTGGTGAGGATGTGGAAAAAGGAGAGCCCTTGTGCAATGTTAGTGGGAATGCAAAAACTGGTGCAGCCACTCTGGAAAGAGTATGGAGCTTCCTAAAAAAGTTAAAAATGGAAATACCCTACAATCTAGCAATTGCCCTACTAGGTATTAACCCAAGGAATACAAAAATACTAATCCCTGGTTGACTTATATACTTCACAGTGGCTGTTCCATGTCTTTCCAAGCCTACCACCACTCTCATTCTGTCAATATTGTAACTTACCACTAGACAGAGAAAGTCAAACTTGTTATAAATGGACTCTTCCGGTTTCCTCTTCCTTCACCTCCCAGAGCATCTCTGCCTCACCATTCAGGCCCCCTTCTTTCTTTTACATGTTTTGTGTAATATCCTTCCTCCTCCTCATGGCTGTCCTCTCTCCCTTGGCTCTCTACAGGCTTCTATCAGGGCTACCTCCTATTCATCACCTCCTTTATTTTACCTCATTGTCACATCTCCATATGAGTCTTTCCCCTCTGCTTACAATGATGTTCAGGTTTTTTTCTATTCTAAAACAAAATCAAAACAAAACACCTCCCCTTGGAGGGGGCATCCATCCCCTCTATTCTGAAGTCCTAGTTTAGTTTTTGCATTTGTGTGCTTACTACAGTCCCCATTGCACTTCAGAGCCAGTGTACCACCTTAGCTCTCCCATCAGATTACAAGCACCAGGAGGCAATGCTTGGCTCTTATTCATCTTTGTGATCCCTCCCCCGCCTAAAGCAGTGCACACATTAAGTTCTCAGTACAAATGTGTTCTTTAGTTAATGCATTCATTTACTGGAAATTATTCTCTATGTTGAGATGGAATTCTTGAAAAGGAAGGCGTAAAGATGGTGATCAGTATCTAAGATGCTAACTATCATAATACAGCAGCAGCATATCTTTCTCACATTATTATCTTTCTTAAAGTCTTTATTATTTATTTGAGAACGAGAGCGAGAGCATGAGTGGAGGGGGAGTGGCAGGCAGAGGCAGAGGGAGGAGCAGATTCCCTGCTGAGCAGGGAGCCCAATGCAGTCTTGCTCCCAGGACTCTGGGATCATGACCTGAGCTGAAGGCAGATGCTTAACCGACTGAGCCACCCAGGCACCCCATCTTTCTCACATTATGAAAATATTTGCGTACTTTCAGCATCTTTTTTACCTGTACACATTTCCCTTCCACTGTTACTATTAGCCCACTCCAACTAGATGTAATGATTTCCATCTATAGCAGCTTTGGACTTCATTTTTATCTCTTCCTATAATCTGTGACATGTGACAGCTGATATTTACAAGTGTGAGACAATTTATATTATTTATTTATTTTAATTTTATTATGTTATGTTAGTCACCATACAATACATCATTAGTTTTTGATGTAGTGATCCACGATCCATTGTTTTCGTATAACACCCAGTGCTCCATGCAGTACATGCCCTCCTTAATACCCATCACCGGGCTAACCAATCCCCCCTCCCCCCTCCCCTCTAAAACCCTGTTTGTTTCTCAGGTCCATAGTCTCTCATGGTTCATTTCTCCCTCCAAATCCCCCTGCCCATTTTTCCCTTCCTTCTCTTAATGTCCTCCATGTTATTCCTTATGTTTCACAAATAAGTGAAACCATATGATAATTGACTTTCTCTGCTTGACTTAT
>NW_027708373.1:0-334 GCF_054177405.1 Leptonychotes weddellii | reverse complement strand
TTCCAGACCCTTTTACAAACAAGAGGCCGTTTACAAATGTACTTAAAACATCTATTAAGGAATTAGCTGTCCTCCCATTGATTGGTCTCACGCTGCTATTTTGGCAGACAGCTGGCCGAGTTTCACTCCTTAGTGATAGGTTTTCTTTTTCTCTCTTATTCTTTGATTGTCTCCAGAGTTTTTCCCGTGCCCCGGTGTTTCTGAAACCATGCTTGCCCCATTTTCTGGGAGGCAGGGTGCCTCTGGGTTGGTAGCTCTGCTCACCCGCGGGGCCTCCGTTCCCCTCGGCTGTGCAGTGAGGAAAACAGCTTTCCAGGTGCTCAGGCTACAGGTA
>NW_027708372.1:0-334 GCF_054177405.1 Leptonychotes weddellii | reverse complement strand
CTGGGATCAAGTCTCACATCGGGCTCCTTGCTCCACAGGGAGCCTGCTTCTCCCTCTCCCTGCCACTTCCTGGGCTTATGTGCACTCTCTTCCTCTCTCTCTCTCTCTCTCTCTGTCAAAAAAAAAAAAAAAAAGAAAGAAAGAAAAAGATACATGAATATGTAGGAAAAGATAATACAGAAATGCATACAAATGTTAAATCTGCTCATATATGATGAAACTATTTGTGCATGTAGTCTGTATGACCATAGATTATTAGTATCTTCTTTCATTTATTCTCCCAGGAGACATTGTGGAGAGACTACAATATTGTTGATATAGTTCTAGGCACAGG
>NW_027708371.1:0-334 GCF_054177405.1 Leptonychotes weddellii | reverse complement strand
TTTTTTTTTTTTTTAAAGATTTTATTTATTTATTTGAGAGAGAGAATGAGAGACAGAGAGCACGAGAGGGGAGAGGGTCAGAGGGAGAAGCAGACCCCCCGCTGAGCAGGGAGCCCGATGTGGGACTCGATCCCGGGACTCCAGGATCATGACCTGAGCCGAAGGCAGTCGCTTAACCAACTGAGCCACCCAGGCGCCCCCTCTGACCCTGTTCTTAATTTGCGAAGTTGCAAAGCCTTCCTGGCCTCCCCCCTCCTAAAGGCATTGACAGGACCTGCCCAACTCCCTCCAGGGTGGGGTGCGAGCTGGGTGGGTGCTGGGTGTGGTGCTCGCT
>NW_027708370.1:0-334 GCF_054177405.1 Leptonychotes weddellii | reverse complement strand
TCTGTTAAGTACTTTCCATTTACCAAGCACGACATTGAATACTTATCTCATTAGACACAACTATCCTCTGAAGCAGGCCTTGTTTTCCTTTTTCCTGAATAAAGTGAGGCTTGGAGGTCAAGTCTCTTGGCCCAGTGACCCAAAAAAAACCACTGGGTTTTACAGATGCAAACCCAGGCCTGTCTGAAATCAGGGTCCCAGTTTCAAGGCCTCCAACGGTCTTATCCATAATGCTAGAGTCCTGTCTCCATCACCATGCCCCATCTTTGGGACTTGGAGAAAAATCAGTGTATTTATCTAGAAAGTCAGAATCTGATCAAACTTCTGCCCATCT
>NW_027708369.1:0-334 GCF_054177405.1 Leptonychotes weddellii | reverse complement strand
ATAGGCATAGTGCATGAAAAACTGTAGTGGTTCCAGGAGCTCCTGGGTGGTTCAGTTGGTTAAGCAACTGCCTTCGGCTCAGGTCATGATCCCAGGGTCGTGGGATTGATCCCCGCATCGGGCTCCCTGCTCCGTGGGAAGCCTGCTTTTCCCTCTCCCACTCCCCCTGCTTGTGTTCCCTCTTTCGCTGTCTCTCTCTGTCAATTAAATAAATAAATAAAAGCTTAAAAACAAAACAAAAACAAAAACTGTAGTGGTTCCAAATGATACTGTTTACAGATACTACTCAAACTGGGCTAGAGTAAGGCCATATCTTTTCTAGCATCAGTATCTT
>NW_027708368.1:0-334 GCF_054177405.1 Leptonychotes weddellii | reverse complement strand
TTTAATTTCTTGCTTCCTAAGTTTTACAGGGGACACAGATTTAATAACCATGCTCCTGGTTTTTCCAGAATAGACTGGATTTAAAATACCGTCAGACAACGTGTCTAAATTTTTAAGCACGGCAAAAAGGGCCCTTCTATAAAGAAGTCTTCTTTCTAGGTGGCAGAAGGTACCCAGGATGCGGGGGGTGGTGGGTGGACTGAGGCTCTCTGCGTGTCCCTGAACCCCAGCCTGCGCCTTCCAGGCCTGTCTCCACATGAGCTCCGTGGGGCAGCCTGGGGGACGTACCGGAGGGGACACGGAGGGGACGTGGAGGGCATTCATGACCCCACAC
>NW_027708367.1:0-334 GCF_054177405.1 Leptonychotes weddellii | reverse complement strand
GGGCACGCAGCAGGTGGGCCTGCACATGGGCCGGCAGAGCAGGGACACGCAGGAGGAGGGTCTGCAGCAGGAAGAGGAGCAGGGGCTGGGCCGGCAGCAGGAGGGGGCTGAGCAGGGGGAGGCCTCCCAGCCGACGGGCTTGCAGCAGACAGGGGTGCAGCAGACAGGGGTGAAGCAGACAGGGGTGCAGCAGAGGGGCTTGCAGCAGACGGGCTTGCAGCAGACGGACTCGCCGCAGGCTTCCTGGCAGGGGGAGGAGCTGCAGCAGGAGGGCCCGCAGGAGCTGGTGCAGGCTGATTGGCAGGGGCTGGACCCACAGCTCACGGGGGTGCAG
>NW_027708366.1:0-334 GCF_054177405.1 Leptonychotes weddellii | reverse complement strand
TGGCGAGAGTGGGCATCCTTGACGTGTTCCTGATCTTAAGAGAAAGGCTCTCAGCTTTTCCCCATTGAGGACGGTATTCACTGTGGGTTTTTCATAGATGGATTTTATGAACTTGAGGAATGCTCCCTCTATCCGTATGTTCTGAAGAGTTTTATGAGACTGACGCGCTGCCTACTGCGCTAAGGAGGCACCTTGTTCTGAAGAGTTTTAATCAGGAAAGGATGCTGTATTTTGTCAAAGGGTTTTTCTGCCTCAATTGAGAGGACCATATGGTTCTTCTCTCTCCTCTTACTAATGTGTTCTATCACATTGATTGATTTGCAAATATTGAACC
>NW_027708365.1:0-334 GCF_054177405.1 Leptonychotes weddellii | reverse complement strand
TTTTTTTAATTTTTATTTATTTTATTTTATTTATTTATTTTTTTTTTAAGATTTTATTTATTTAGGGCGCCTGGGTGGCTCAGTTGGTTAAGCGACTGCCTTCGGCTCAGGTCATGATCCCGGAGTCCTGGGATCGAGTCCCACATTGGGCTCCCGGCTCAGCAGGGAGCCTTCTTCTCCCTCTGACCCTCTCCCCTCTCATGCTGTTTCTCACTCACTCTCTCTCTCTCAAATAAAAAAAATAAATCTTTAAAAAAAAAAAAGATTTTATTTATTTATTTATAGGACAGAGAGAGACACGGTGAGAGAGGGAACACAAGCAGGGGAAGTGGGA
>NW_027708364.1:0-334 GCF_054177405.1 Leptonychotes weddellii | reverse complement strand
TTATGCAAAGGCACAGCAAGCAGCTTCTGAGGCTGATTTGGAGCAATACAAAAAGCTTCAACTGATAGAGCATGGAAACTTAATCCCCTATGAGGAGTCAAGAGGATTCAAGTCCTGCCCTGGGTGGGGAGGGGCGGGGTTAGCACCAAGGCGATGGGCCTCTTATCACCGGTCATAAAAACAGGGTCCACCTGGGGATGGAAGGGGGCCAAGAGCAGCAGGAACTGAAACAGCAGAATCCAGGGCTCGTATTTTAGACGGGGATGAAGTCAAACCCTGAAACTGATGACTGTAGATATTTGATCCCCACATGCTGCGTGGCAAGGGCAGCTCA
>NW_027708363.1:0-5978 GCF_054177405.1 Leptonychotes weddellii | reverse complement strand
ACTTACAACCCTATGGGTATTGTGGAGCATCCGATTAGTGCAGCCCCACGCTTCTGAATCAGCCTCTGATGGACCTGCAGCCTCTGAGCCACAGCCATTGGCCCTATACGTGAGGAGGTGTCTCAAGATGAGCCAATACGTGTCTTCCTTGGTTATTCCACCTGGGAGATTGAGAGGGAAGCACCTCCGAGTTTTTTTTAATGAGCTCAACCTGTTTATTCTTTTTTTTTTTTTAAGATTTTATTTATTTATTTTTTTTTAATTTTTTTTTTTAATTTTAATTTTTTTTTATTCTTATGTTAATCCCCATACATTACATCATTAGTTCTAGATCAACCTGTTTATTCTTAAATTCAGCAGCCATAAAGCCACTCTGTCAGATTGCTGTCGAGGTTTGTAAATGTTTCTTCCAATTTCTGTGTTTACGCTGTTGTGGGAGGGTAAAGTTTGTGGATCAGCACCAGCCCAGGGGTGATGGAAGATGAAGCGACTTGCCTGAAGGGTGCTCAGTGTGAGCATCTGAGGAGGGGCTTATTACTCCAGGTACGGAAGGACTTGCTCCCCCTGCAAGCCTGCTGCTGAATCCACCTGAAGTTTGTCTTTCCACCTGTAGCCATGGACAGAAGGAGGTCCCTGAGGTGGGCAGCAGTCCTCCAAACACAGCAATGGAGACATCACTCCCTATTCTCCTCATCTCCCCAACTATGGGCACCTGCTATTTCTGTTTTACGTCTCTATGGATTTGCCTGTTCCGGACATTTCATAAGAATGGAATCATACAATATGTAGTGTCTTCTGACTGGCTCCTTTCACTTGCATAATATCTTCAGCTTTGTCCATGCTGCAGCATGTATCAGTACTCCATTCATTTTTTTTAAAGATTTTATTTATTTATTTGACAGAGAGAGACAGCGAGAGAGGGAACACAAGCAGGGGGAGTGGGAGAGGACAAGCAGGCTTCCCGCTGAGCAGGGAGCCCGATGTGGGGCTCGATCCCAGGACCCCGGGATCATGACCTGAGCCAAAGGCAGCTGCTTAATGACTGAGCCACCCAGGCGCCCCCCCCATTCATTTTTTTAAAAGATTTTATTTATTTACGAGGGGGGCGGTGGGGGGGAGGAGCAGAAGGAGAGGGACAAGCAGAGTCTGTGCTGAGCACCGAGCCCAACGTGGGGCCTGATCTCAGGATGCTGAGATCATGACCTGAGCTGAAACCAAGAGTCAGACGCTTAACTGACTGAGCCACCCAGGCACCCCAGTACTTCATTCATTTTTATTGCTGAATAATATTTAATTTATACCACATTTGTTTTTCCATTCATCAGTTGATGGCCATTTGGGTTTCCCTCCACTTTTTTGGATATTATAAACAATGCTGTTATAACCATTCTTTTATAAGATTTTATGTGGACATAGATTTTCATTTCTCTTAGGTCTATATTTCAGAAGGAATTGCCGGGTTACATGTTAACCCTATGTTTAACCTTTTGAGGAACTGTCAGACTGGTTTACAAAATGGCTGCACGATTTTACTTTCCCATCAGCAACAAAGGAGAGTCTCACTTTCTCTTCCTCTTCAATAACACTTTGCTATTGCCTCTGCTTTTGATTGTAACCATCCTAGTGGGTGTGAAGTGCTATCTCACTGTGTTTTTTTTTTTTTTAAAGATTTTATTTATTTATTTGACAGAGAGAGACACATAGCGAGAGAGGGAACACAAGCAGGAGGAGTAGGAGTGGGAGAGGAAGAAGCAGACTCCCAGCGGAGCAGGGAGCCCGATGCGGGGCTGTATCCCAGGACCTTGAGATCATGACCTGAGCGGAAGGTAGACACTTAATGACTGAGCCATCCAGGCACCCCCTCACTGTGTTTTTGATTTGCATTCCCAGTGACTAATGATGTTGAACATCTTTTCATGTGCTTAGTGGACATTTGCACATCTTCTTTGGAAAAATGTGCGTTCAGATCCTTTGCCCATTATTTCATTTGGTTATTTGTCACTTTATTACTGAGTTGTAAGTGTTCTTTATATATTGTAGATACAAGTCCCTTATCAGATATATGCACATATATTTGTAAACATTTTCTTTAAATCCTCACCAACACTTAATATTTCTTGTCTTTTTAATTCTGGCCATTATGAATGGAGTAAGGTGATATCTCATTGTGATTTTGATTTGCATTTCCCTGATGATGAGTGATGTTGAGCATCTTTTCATGTGTGTATTGGCCATCTGTATGTCTTTGGAAAAATAGCTATTCAGGTCCTCTGCCCACTTTAAATTGGATTGTTTTTTTTGCTGTTAACTTTTATAAATTCTTTATATATTTTGGGTATTAACCCCTTCTTGGATATATTGTTTGAAAATATCTTCTCCCATTCAGTTGGTTACCTTTTTGTTTTGTCAATGGTTTCCTTCACTGTGCAAAAACTTTTTATTTTGAGATAGTCCTAATAGTTTATTTTTGCTTTCGTTTTCCTTGCCTTAGGAGACATATCTAGAGTAATGTTACTATGGCTTATGTCAAAGAAATTACTGCCTATGTTCTCTTCTAGGAGTTTTATGGTTTTAGATTTTACATTTAGGTCTGTAATACATTTTGAATTTAATTTTTGTGTGTGGTATAAGAAAGTGGTCCAGTTTCTTTCTTTCGAATGTAGCTGTCCAGTTTTCCCAGTGACATTTATTGAAGAGACTGTCTTTTCCCCATTGTATGTTTTTGCCTCTTTTGTCATAGATTAACTAACCATATAAGTGTGGATTTGATAGATGAATGAATAAAGAAAATCTGGTATATATACTGTGGAATATTACTTAGCCATAAAAAGGATGAGATTTTTGTCATTTGTAACAACATGGATGGACCTAGAAGGTATTATGATAAGTGAAATAAGTCAGGCTGAGGGGTGCCTGGTTGGCTCAGTAATTAAGCATCTGCCTTCGGCTCAGGTCATGATCTCAGGGTCCTGGGACTGAACCCTGCATCGGGCTCCCTGCTCTGTAGGAAGCCTGCTTCTCCCTCTCCCACTCCCCCTGCTTGTGTTCTCTCTCTCGCTGTGTCTCTGTCAAATAAATAAATAAAATCTTAAAAAAAGAGAAATAAGTCAGACTGAGAAAGATGAGTACCATGTGATTTCACTTATATGTGAAATCTAAAAAACAAAACAAATGAATAAGCAAACAAAAAGCAGAATCAGACCTATAAATACATAAAACAAACTGATGGTTGTCAGAGGGGAGGAGGTAGGGGGATGGCAAAATGAGTGAAGAGGAGTGGGAGATAGAGACTTATAGTTTGAGAATGAATAAGTCATGGGAATAAAAGGTACAGCATAGGAAATATAGTTGATGGTTTGTTATTTTTTTAGTTAATGGTTTTATAATAGCATTGTATGGTGACAGATGGTAGGCACACTTGTGGTGAGCATAGCATAAAGTATAGAGTTGTTGAATCATTGTGTTGTACACCTGAAACTAATGTATCATTGTGTGTCAACTATATACAGATAAAAATAAATAAAATGCCCCCTCATGACTTTTTTTTGAGATATATATTTTTCATATTAATTTACAATTTAGCTTTATATGACATAATGGGTTTTTTATTGTAAGTTTTAAATTAATCAAAATAAATACATTAAAATTCTCCATTTTAATATTTAATACAGTAAATTTTGACAGATACGACCCACATAAAAAAAATTAAACTCCATAATTTTTAAATCTTAAAGTGCTCTGAAACCAAAACTGCTCCAGGTATTTGCAGTGTAATCATATCACCTGAAAATAACTGGCCTCTTTTTCAGTGTTTTTTTCTGCAGGAGGAGATGGCTGTCCCTTCCCTGCCTCATAAGACAAAGTTCATTTGCATATTTGTAGACAGGAATTATTTCCACTGCTCTAAGTTGCCCAAAGCTGGCAGTTATAAAATAGCTCCCATAGAATCAAAGTCAAATAACACAGAATGGTGTACATATAATTTTCCTTTGAAGAACAATTTTTCCCTATCATCTCTCCAGTTTTGATAAACAATAATCTCAAAAATTATTCTTGATCACAAAATAAGGCTGACCTGATTAGATTTGACTTTATTGTTTACTTAGTTGCTGCAAGAATGCTAATTTACTATGTAGCCCTTCTTTAGTTATCTTTGCTGAAAGTTTTCATGCTAATTATCACATTAGATATTTTTTTATTGCGGTAAAATAGACATAACATAAAATTTAACATTTTACCCATTTTTTTGGTGTACAGTTCAGTGGCATTAAGAACATTCACACTGTTGTAAAACCATCACAATGATCCATCTCCAAAACTTGTTCATCTTCCCAAACTGAAACTGTAACTTCCCATTATCCCCCCTTCCAGCTCCTGGTAACCACTTTTCTACTTTCATCTCTATGAATTTTACTACTCCAGGTACCATGTATAAATGGTATGCAATATACAATATAAGTGGTATACAAATACACAATATTTTTCCTTTTGTGTCTGGCTTATCATAATGTCCTCAGGGTTCATCTATATTGTATTATGTGTCAGAATTTTATTTCTTTTTAAAGCTGAATAATATTCTATGGTATGTACATACCACATTTTGTTTATCCATTCATTCCTTGATAGATACTTGGGTTGTTTGCACATTTTTGCTATTGTGGATAATGCTGCTATAAACATCAGTGTATAAATATCTATCTAAACCCCTGCTTTCAATTCTTTTGGGTATGTACCTAGAAGTGGAGTTGCTGGATCATATATTAATTGTATGTTTAATTTTTTAAGATTTTATTTATTCATTTGAGAGAGAGAGAGACAGAGAGAGCACCAGCAGGGAGAGAGGCAGAGGGAGAGAGAGAGAAACAGACTTCCCACTGAACTGGGAGTCCAGCTCGGGGCTGGATCCCAGGACCTGGAGATCATGACCTGAGCTGAAGGCAGACGCTTAACAATCTGAACCACCCAGGTGCCCCTGTATGTTTAATTTTTGAGGAAACACCATGATGCTTTCCACAGTAGCTGCACCATTTTACATTCCTGTAAGCAACACACAAGGTTTCCAATTTCTTCACATCCTCAACAATACTTGTTATTTTCTGTTTTTTTGATAATAGCCATCCTAATGGGTATGAAGTGGTATCTTGTTATTGTTCTGATTTGCATTTCCCCCATGATTTGTAATGCACATCTTTTCATGTATTTATTGGTCATCTGTATATTTTCTTTTTTTAAACTTTTTTTTAAAAGATTTTATTTATTTATTTGTCAGAGAGAGCGCGCGCACAAGCAGGGGGAGCAGGAGAGGGAGAGGGAGAAGCAGGCTCCCCACAGAGCAGGGAGCCTGATGTGGAACTCAATCCCAGGACCCTGGGATCATGACCTGAGCCGAAGGCAGATGCTTAACTGACTGAGCCACCCAGGCGCCCCCATCTGTATATTTTCTTTAGAGAAATGTCTATTCAAGTCCTTTGCCTATTTTTAAATCTGGTTACTTGTTTTTTGTTGTTGTTGAGTTGTAAGAGTTCTTTATATACCCTGATATTAACCTCTTATCAGATATCTGGCTTGCAGATATTATTTCCCATTCAGTAGGTTGCCTTTTCACTCTGTTGATTGCTTCCTTTGCTGCACAATTTTTAAGTTTGATGTAGTCTCATTTGTCTATTTTTGCTTTTGTTGCTTGTGCTTTTGGTGTCATCTCTAAGAAATAATTGCCAAATCCGTGTCATGAAGATATTCTCCTATGTTTTCTTCCAGGAGTTTTATAACATCAGGTCTTAAATTTGGGTTTTAAATCCATTTTGAATTAATTTTTGTATGTGGTATAAGGTAGGAGTCCAACTTCATTTTTTTTGCATATGGATATCCAGTTTCCCCAGAACAATTTGTTGAAAAGACCATTCTTTTCTTATTGAACGGTTTTGGCATTCCTGTCAAAAATCAATTGATCATATGTGCGAAGCTTTTTTTTTTTTTTT
>NW_027708362.1:0-334 GCF_054177405.1 Leptonychotes weddellii | reverse complement strand
TCCTCATTTCCTGAAAGAGTTTGTGTAGGGCTGTTATTATTTTTTTCTTCCAATATTTGATAAACTTGACCAGTGAAACTGTCTGTGGCTGGGATTTTGTTTGTGGGGAAATTTTTAATTATTACCTCAATATATTCATTTTTCTTTCTAGAAATTTGCCCATTCTAACAAGTTGTCTAATTTGTTGGCATAAAGTTGGTCATAGTACTACCTTTTAATCCTTTTAATTTTTCTAAGTGTAGTGCATTCCTCCCTTTCATTTCTGATTTTGATAATTTTTGTCTCTTCTTTTTTTTTGCTAGTATAGCTAAAGTTTTATCTTTTTTTTTTTTTT
>NW_027708361.1:0-334 GCF_054177405.1 Leptonychotes weddellii | reverse complement strand
TTTTTTTTTTTTTAAGATTTTATTTATTTGACAGAGAGAGAGAGTGCACCAGCAGAAGGATTGACAGGCAGAGGGAGAGGGAGAAGCAGGCTCCCTCCTGAGCAGGAGCCTGATGTGGTACTTGATCCCAGGAGGATCATGACCTGAGCCAAATGCAGACACTTAACGGACTGAGCCACCCTGGTGCCCCTCAAATGCTTTTGAGGTCATAGAATAGATGTGAATAACAGACATTCTTACGGCTTGCTTAATCTTAAAGGATTTTCTTTATAGCACCTCACTCTCCCATCCACTTACCCTACCTCCTTGCAGCCTAATTATATTATGTTATATA
>NW_027708360.1:0-334 GCF_054177405.1 Leptonychotes weddellii | reverse complement strand
ACGTGTTCATTTTTCACACTGTCAAAAGTATCAACTTCTAAAAAAAGCATACCAGATCATTGAAGTCCTCAGCAAAAATGCAACATCACCATTGGTTCTCCATCAGCTAAAGAATCAATATCTGAAAGTGCAAAGCTTAACGTGGAAGATAAGGTCCTTCACAATCTGACCTCTAGATTACTTTTCTAGAGATTATTATTTAATTTTTGTACCTTGTATAACAATAGTGACATATATAATATTACTCTTAAATACGCAATGCCATCTCATGTTTTTGGACATAGTCTTTCCTCTGCTTAAAATGTCTACTTTTTCCCAAGTATAGCTTATTCTT
>NW_027708359.1:0-334 GCF_054177405.1 Leptonychotes weddellii | reverse complement strand
GTATCTTTATAAGAAGATGGGTTAGCCTGGTGATGGGTATTAAAGAGGGCACGTTCCACATGGAGCACTGGGTGTTATATGCAAAAAATGAATCATGGAACACTACAACAAAAACTAATGATGTAATGTATGGTGATTAACATAATTTAAAAAAGAGTAAATTAGGACACAGACATGTCCATGTGTAAACAGAAGGGCATATAAAGACACAGGGCAAAAATTGCTAGGAAAGAGGTCTCAGAAGGAAGCCATCTCCCAACAAACTGATTTTGGGCTTCTAGCTTCCTGAGCTGTGAGGAAATCACCATCTGTTGTATAAGCCACCCAGTCTGCT
>NW_027708358.1:0-334 GCF_054177405.1 Leptonychotes weddellii | reverse complement strand
GGGACACGTGTGACATTCTTCCAGGAATCTCCCAGCTGTCTTAATGTTAATACCTTGCTAGAGGTGAAAACAACTTTAACTTGACAATGGCAAGGCCTCCGGTATCTTGTAGGTCCTCTTTAGCATATGAAAGTTCTTTTGAAACCTCCCTTTTCCTTACCTCCCCCAACCCCACAGTATATAATCAGTCACTCCTCACAACCCTGGTGCAGCAGCTCTTTCTGTCCACGGGTCCTGCCCCCGTGCTTTAATAAGCCACCATTTTGCACCAAAGACATCTCAAGAATTCTTTCTTGGTTGTCGGCTCCGGACCTCACCCCACCGAACCTCACCT
>NW_027708357.1:0-334 GCF_054177405.1 Leptonychotes weddellii | reverse complement strand
GTGTTCTGAATGTATTATAAGTGTGTTTTCTCCCTAAGGGAGAACTCACAAATGAGAGCAGCTCTAGGGAAACAACGGCAAACTCCACTTCCCATCTTGCCTGAAGCTCATCTGAGGATATTGCTGATCATCTGACAACACCCTTTTCTGAGCCCGCCTTATTCAGTCCCATGTCCAGTGGGTTACTGGGTCCTGCTGCGTTTACAGTAGAAATCTCACTCATATCTGGGCCGTTCTTTCCACTACACTGTCCCTGTCTTAGTTCAGGCCTTCTACCATTCTGGATGATTGCAACCACCTTCTGATTTGGTTGCTGGCCACCAGCCCCTCACTC
>NW_027708356.1:0-334 GCF_054177405.1 Leptonychotes weddellii | reverse complement strand
GAGCTGAGTGGGAGATACAGCTATGTCCAAGAGGAACCACAACATGGGAGGAGGTGATGCAAACATTAGAGTATTTAGAGTAATGTGAGGAGGGAGCAATTAATTCAGAGTTTGGGGGGGCATCCTTGATGGGCCAATAATAATAATAATAACATATATAATATTTAGCATTTACCATGTCCCAGATGCTCTTACTATCCATGATCATCTCTCTCCATGGATACACCAATCACTAAAGATAGCTGCTGTCATCATCCCGATTACACAGATGAGGAAACTGAGGCTCGATGACACTGAATAACTTGCCAAAGGTCACCCAGTAAGTAAATGGCAG
>NW_027708355.1:0-334 GCF_054177405.1 Leptonychotes weddellii | reverse complement strand
GAGGATCATTGATGTAGAGACAATTTTCCATAGGTAAAAAAGGTATCTAAAAGAGAAGAATCTGCAACTCTTAAGATTAGTCTACAAATGACAGAAATCAGAATTCCTAATGTTTTAGTGTCTAATATTCTCCTTTCCCTCTGGCAGGCCAGAGTGGCGCGGGCAACAACTGGGCGAAGGGCCACTACACAGAGGGAGCTGAACTCGTGGACTCGGTCCTGGACGTGGTGAGGAAGGAGTCAGAAAGCTGTGACTGTCTGCAGGGCTTCCAGCTGACCCACTCGCTGGGGGGCGGCACGGGGTCCGGGATGGGCACGCTGCTCATCAGCAAGAT
>NW_027708354.1:0-334 GCF_054177405.1 Leptonychotes weddellii | reverse complement strand
CATTAACATTTTTTTAAATACTCAAAACCTGACATCCTCTTTTGCAAAATATTAATATTTATTTCATTGCTGCCTTTGTCTATACAAAAGCATAAAATGTGCTTGCATCAAAGGCAGAAAATTGTTCTTACTGCAGGTGGGCATAAAACCAAAGGAGTTATCAGGAGATGTGAACACAACAGTGGTCTCAACTACTACCCCTCACGCAGGGGCCATCTCCTCAAGACCCCAACCAGTTTGGCACCAAGCCACTTTTGAATCTCCTATGTCAAAATGAAAGGCCCAGGAAATCCTCCACAGAAAGCCCCAAGTACACATCACCCTTATGCATTCT
>NW_027708353.1:0-334 GCF_054177405.1 Leptonychotes weddellii | reverse complement strand
GTGATGCTAATTGCTAGGGGACGTGCAGGATCACTGTCCACTGGAGCAGCCCCCAGGTGTAGTCCAGGGATTATGTGGCCACCATGCCTTTCCCTTGGCCCTTCTTCCACTTCTGTTTAAAGTAGCTAAATCGGATTCTGTTATTTGCAACTAAGATTGTGACTGATCCACATGCCTTAGCAGGCCCTACCTGAGCAGGTTGCTGCCCGTTCCCACCCCACACGATGACATCCCTGTGTCTCTGCCCCTTGAGATTTCAGAACTTCCTTCATTTCTGCCAGTTGGCTGGGCTTCATTTCTGGGCTGTCATACGTACTGTTCCTGCCCCCCCCCC
>NW_027708352.1:0-5979 GCF_054177405.1 Leptonychotes weddellii | reverse complement strand
TGGCGCCATCACCCCGATCTCTGCCTCCTCTCCTCAGGGTGTCCCCGTGTGTGTCTGTGTCCAAATCTCCCCATTTCTCAGGATGCCCGTGATACCGAGGCAGAGGCCCACCTTGCCCCTCTACGGCCTCATCTTAATCAAGCTGATCTTCAGTGATCCTATTTCCTAATGAGGTCGCATTCTAGGTGCCCGAAATTTTAGCGGGCACAATTCACCCCATAAACAGTATGATCACATGATAGGTGTCATAGCTTTCCTTTTTAAACTGCAACTTGTGGGCGCCTGGGTGGCTCAGTCGGTTAAGCGACTGCCTTCGGCTCAGGTCATGATCCTGGAGTCCTGGGATCGAGTTCTGCGTCGGGCTCCCTGCTCAGCGGGGAGTCTGCTTCTCCCTCTGACCCTCCCTCCTCTCATGCTCTCTCTCTCTATCTCATTCTCTCTCTTAAATAAATAAATAAGATCTTTAAAAAAAATAAACTGCAACTTGTTTTTAGCATAAGGTATATCAAGACCTTGGAGCTTCTAGGTGAGCTGGGTTTTCAGCGGCTGGCTTTGTGAAGTGGTGAGGGTACACATGAGATTTGCCTTAGCCATGCTTCCTTTCGTCACGTTTGGACCAGACCACCATGGGCTGACGCAGGGCTCAGAAGGATGTTTGGGTCCAACATGACCACGCTGGTTTCTTCTCGTAAATCTCTATGACCTTGTTTGAGGCATCGCCACTCCTTCAAAAGAGGGTTCACGTATTTGTTTTAATCCTGTGTGACATCTTCCGTGGCTCCGTGCTGAGATGTTCTTCTTCTGAAACCCTGTCTCGGTCACCCTGCAAAAGCCCAGGACTCCTCAGGAAGAAGTTTCCTGAGAGCTCAAGCACTCTCAATAATTGCTTTAAAAGCATAGAGTCAAGCTGACACAAAAGGATTTCAACTACATTGTTTCATTGTCAAATTTAGAACAATTTCATTTAAGATGTTCAAAGTTGCTGGATTACTTGGATTTGGGTAGGAGAAGTAGTGCTGCCTCTAATTTTCTCCATTGGGGGGGGCACCAGCTTATTGGTCATTCTCTCCCCCTCTGACCATCACTATATACACTTGGTGAAACAAATACTCATTGAGCCCCTCGTATGTGTCATGCAGTGTCCTGGTGGGGATGTAAGCAGTGGACAGAGTACACAGATCCCTGGCCTTGTGGATCTCAGTGCTGGTGGAAAGAGATGGTCAGGCAGCCAGATACCTAAGTCAACTGACTGATGAAACTAACTGTGCCTGGGTAGCACAGTAGGGTGAGAGTCCAACTCTTGGTTTCAGCTCAGGTCATGATCTCAAGGTCATGAGATCAAGCCCCACATCGGGCTCCACGCTCAGTGGGGAGTCTGCTTGAGATTCTCTCTCTCCCTCTGCCCCCTGCCATGCTCTCTCTTTTTCTCTCTCTAAAAGAAATAAATCTTTTTAAAAAACCTAAAGTTACACATGAGTAAATTATATCTATGTATATAGCTTGTTACAAAGACAGTATCAGTCATGAGCAGGAGATGATCTGCTTACTTGGGAGAAGATGCCTGCACATGCGTGTGTATGTACACACATGCACACATGTGCACATCTAACAGTTCAACAATGCCAGTGTGAATGGACTACAAAACCAATACAAGGATTCAGTAGCGGGATGCACAACCAGGGCGTATGTTTCTGCTGTTTGAGAAAAGGACAGCTCTCAGAAGGTGGGGCACAGAGAAAGAATCTATGTTATGTTAACCGTTCTTTTTTTAGATGTATTTATTTATTTGAGAGAGAGAGAGCACAAGCAGGGGGAGCGGCAGGCAGAGGGAGAGGGAGAAGCAGGCTCGATGCGGGGCTCAATCCCAGGACCCTGGGACCTGAGCCGAAGGCAGACGCTTAACTGACTGAGCCACCCAGGCGCCCAAACGGGGGCTTTCTCTACAGTGGCTCTTCTGCCATGGAAAGGAACAAAGTACTAACTTGGGTGCAGACACCCATGACCGTCGAGACCGTGATGTGGAGTGAAAGACGCTGGACGCAAGACCCCGTGTTGTCTGCTTCCACTCGTGGGAAATGTCGGGAACAGGAAAGTCTGCGGCATCGGTGGGCTAGGACTGCCCTCACAAAATACCGCAGACGGGGGCTTGGCCATCAGACATTCATGTTCTCAGCGTTCCGGAGGCAGAAGTCCAAGACCAGGGGTGGGCAGGTTGTGGGGACACAGGCTGTCTTCTCCCTGTGTCCCCACAACTTCTCTCTGAGTGTGCCCATCCCTGGGCTCTCTGTGTGTCCACATTTCCCTTTCTTGCTAGGGCACCAGTCAGATCGAAGTAGTGCCCGCCCTAAGGGCCTCATTTTAACCAGATCACCTCTTTAAATTCCCTATTTCCAAATACAGTCACATTCTGAGGAACTGGGGGTCAGGACTTCAACATATGAACAGTAGAGGGACACAATTCAGCCCCTAGTGCTGGTAGAGAGAGAAAGCGGCTTGGTGGTTGCCAGGGGCTTGGGTGAGGGGAAATCGGGAGGGACTGCGAATGGGTGGGTGGGGGGCTTCTTTTTGGGGTAAAGAAAATTGCCCAACTTGCAAATATGCTAAAAAAAACCCCACTGAACTGCACCCTTTAAAAGGGCATTTTGCAGTATGGGAATTATGTATCTCAGTTAAAAGTCAGTGTTCTGCTGACCTCGGGAAAAGATTAAAGCAGGCACCAGTGGGGAAAGATGGGAGAAACAGGGGCAGAAGCACGAAGCAAGTGTTTTCCTGCAGCTCTCCGGGCCCCCTTGGCTGGTTTCCCTGCCTTGGACAGACACCTGCTCAGGACTCCCTCCTGCCCTGCCCAGCGCCCCTGCTGCTGCTGCTGCGTCCCCCCCCCTCCACAACACCCCCCGTAGTTGCCAGGCTCCCAAATCCGGGAAGGATGAAAGCCAAGAAAGGAACAAGGGCCTCATGGTGACCGCGGACTGGCCCTGGTGTGGCTTCTGTGGGAGCCGCACAGCAGCCTGGGGGCCGTGATTCCTGGTTCTCCGTCACTCCCTGTCTCCTCCCAACCTGTGAAAGTCATTGTTCCCGTTCTGAGCCAGAGCCCACGGAGCCTGGGAGAGAGAGGCCTTTTGCAGAGCCCCTCCTGGGCTTGCAGCGCCCACCACAGTGCGGGAGAGCACCCGCCGTGTCCCCCTCTGCCTGCTCAGCCTCTGCGGGTGAGTTTGCACACAGACAAACCCAACGCCACCTCGTCCTTCCTCCCAGCCAGAGCTGTGGGGAAAGACACAAGGCAAAACACGTCTTGGAGTAAAAAGTAGCCTGATCCAAAATTTGGTACGCATTTTAAAAAGATGTGTGACGTAGGATGTCACAAATCTTAATTTTAAAGATTTTACTCATTTATTTTTATTCAAGTATAATGGACACACAATGATATAGTAGTTTCGGGTATACAATAGAGTGATTAAACAGTTCTTTCTTTTAAGATTTTATTTATTTGAGAGAGAGAGAACGAGTGAGAGGCAGAGGGAGAGGGAGAAGCAGACTCTCCGCTGAGCAGGGAGCCTGACCCGGGACTCGATTCCAGGACCCTGGGATCATGACCTGAGCTGAAGGCAGACACCTACCTAGCCGACTGAGCCACCCAGGCATCCCGTGATTCAACAGTTCTATGCATTACTCAGTGTCATCATAAGTGTACTCTTAGTCCCCTTCACCTGTTTCCCCTGTCCTCCCACCCACCTTCCGTCTGGTGACCATCAGTCTGTTCTCTACAGTTCAGAGTCTGTTTTGGGGGAAACCTGGGTGGCTCAGTCGGTTGAGCGTCCAACTCTTGATTTCAGCTCAGGTCATGATCTCAGGGTCGTGAGATCAAGCCTCACGTCTGGCTCTGCGCTCAGCGGGGATTCTGCTTGAGATTGTCTCCCTCTGCCCCTCCCCTCCTCTAAAAAAGTCTGTTTTTGTCTCTTTTTTCTTCTTTCTTATGTTCCTTAAATTGTACATATGAGTGAAATCTGACGCTATTTGTCTTTCTCTGACTGACTTATTTCACTTAGCTTAATACCCTCTAGCTCTAGAAAGATCATCTGAAAAAGCTAATGGAAAGAAGCCCAGTGATAAACATTTTCACCTGCCAAAGACAAAGGAAAAATGCAATGTGACACAGCTTGGGGGAACAGGAGTAACCATTTGCATGTGTGTTAAATTGAATTTGGTGGCCTTTACTATTTCTCTATCTGGTGTCCTCTGCTCATATTCTGACGACAGGGTTGTTGTTAGTTAGTGGCAGTAAGTATCAGAGTGCATTTATACTAAAAGTCTATAGTCTGGCAAAATCAAAACTTTGAGAGCATGAAATCACAATTTCTAAACAAAACTTAGAAAAAGGTCACTTTCTTTTACATAATGCATATGAAAAATTCACACAGCTTTTGGTCATCCTTGGTCACAAAAGAGAACATGACAAATCGAAATCAGCCAATAACATGGAAAACCCGTGGATTCCGTGTGTTGTAGATCCTTTTCCTGCTCAGCAGAGATGTGCACGATGCGGTGAGCTGCGGCTCCCTGTCCTACGGCGCCCTCTAGGGGAGAAAAGGGGGAGCAGCGCGGGGGCCGAGGGTCTCTAGGCGCCAACAGCGGCCAGCAGGAGTGCTCCCCTGAAAACCAGACATGCGCCCACGCGTGCCCCGTATTCATTTCAGGCTGTACGAACGCTCTGGGGTCCTCTAAATGCACCCTTAGAATTTAAGGCCGAGAGACTTGAATCCAGAGGAACGAAGGTGGGTCCAACCTTCGTCCTTTGACACCAGGACCCTGGGAGGGGGAGACCCTAGCTCCCTCCCCCAGCGACCACCTGAGCTGGCAGGACATTAGGGCATGGCAGGCAGGCCTGCAGGATTTGGTGGAGTGAATTTGAGGCCATCCTAAAGCTTTCTGTCTTCTTTACAGAGGAAGGGCGGGGTCTGCAGCTGAGGCGCGTGGGTAGTTTGAGAACATTGAGAATACCTGTTGCACATATTAAGCAAGCGAACCAGCCAGAGCAAGGTGCGGGTGAGGTTGGGGATCGCAGCTAGAATGCAAAGGTTTGAATCTTGTTGGGATGGGTGCTAACTGCTTGTGTTAGGGTTAGCAAACTGGATTTGCGGTCTTTACTATTTCTGTTTGTTGTTCTCAGTTCATATGTTGTGCTGTGTGGCCCCAGCAGCGTCAGTTTGCCTCTCTGTGCTAAGGTTAACACAGCTGTAAATTAGGCTAATAATCATACCTGTATCTTGGGTTCTAAAAAACAGAGCTGTGCCTGCCCTCGGGATGCTGACTTCCACGGAAAGGCAGGTTGACGAAGATGGTGATGATGATGATGTTGGAGCCAGTGCAGCCAGGGCTGAGGGGCGGGCTGAGGGGCCTGCCAGAGGGCATCACACACACGGAATTCAGCGCCATCTGCCTCTGTCCTCAGCGGGAGCAGCTGGAAAGACGCCTGGGCAAAGCCGCTAGTTTTTCTAGTGATTCCAAATCTCCAGGCAGCTGGATCCCCAATTAAGCAAAATAAATAACATTTCCCCCTTTTTTGTTCATAAGTTAAGAGATACTAACGGGAGATGCACACATTTTTTTAAAAAGACAAAACCCCCAAATATCAATACGGAAAAAGGATAGGCCCAGGCACCCCTCAGTACCATATGCTCCTCACCCCCTCTGCCCTTGAATCATGAAGCTTCCACACGCAGATGCACACACACAGGAGCCTGCACACGGACACACATGGGCACAGACAAGCACAGATACACACGGGAGCACATGCACACGGACACACATGTGCTCACACGCATAGACACACACAGGAGCATGCACACGGACACACATGGGCTCACACGCACAGATACACACAGGAGCATGCACATGGACCACATGGGCACAGACAAGCACAGATACACACAGGAGCATGCACACGGACACACATGGGCACAGACAAGCACAGATACACAC
>NW_027708351.1:0-334 GCF_054177405.1 Leptonychotes weddellii | reverse complement strand
ATATATCTTTTCTTATCAACATTTCAGCTACCTATATCATAATATATTGAGTTTCCTATAGACAGCATACATACAGTTAGGTTATGTTTCCTACTCACTTTGCCAATTTCTGTCCTTTAATTGGTGTATTTAGACCATTTGCATTTAAAGTAATTACTGATATGTTAAGGCTTAAGTGTGCCTTTTTATTATTTCTTTCTATTTATTCTCTTTTTCTTGTTCCTCAATTTCCTTTTTCTTTACTTCCCAGAGGTTATTTAAAAATTATTTAGAAATTGATTTATTTGTGGGGCGGAGCAAGATGGCGGAGGAGTAGGAGACCTGGATTTCGTCT
>NW_027708350.1:0-334 GCF_054177405.1 Leptonychotes weddellii | reverse complement strand
TGTGGGTCCACCTTGGCCCACACAGGCCTGCAGGGCCACCGACCCGGGCGGGATGGGGCTGTGGGAAGCCCCCGGCCCGGCCCCAGCTGGGGAAGAGGGCCTTGGGGCTGCGGACAGAGGCAGGTGCAGGGCATCCCAAGAGCAAGAGACAGGACACATTTAACACAGGATGTTTCTGGGGTGATCCTGTGCCCCCCCAACATGAAATTGGATCAAGTCAGTTATGCTCCAGAGGGAAGCTACTTCCAGGCAGTGCCCCCCGAGTGCTGGCAGGGCATCCTCCTCCTCTCACGGGTCCTGCAGGGGACCTTCCCAAAGAGCCTTCTTGCCCCCC
>NW_027708349.1:0-334 GCF_054177405.1 Leptonychotes weddellii | reverse complement strand
TTTTATACAATTTTACCATTTTGTAAAAAATCAAATATACTTATGCCAGGATATAGGGACAGCTATGGCAGGTTCTGGACTTAAGTCTAAAACATTTTGAAATCTACTGGTTTATCAAATGCATGCTTCTAAAAGAATCATCATACTTCATCTTTAACCTGCAAGCTAAGCAATCCCCCTTTAAAAATGTTTAGTTATATTATTTCTAAGTCAACCAACAATTTTTCTGAGAGTGAGTTAATTACTGCACTGTACTTGGTTTGGTGAAGCTACCTGCTTCATATTAAATGTGACTTGGTTTTTCTGGGATATTCAGCAAGACGATGGTTAGGAT
>NW_027708348.1:0-334 GCF_054177405.1 Leptonychotes weddellii | reverse complement strand
TCTCAAACTTCCACGGAGCTGCTGGTATTTTATTCAGTTATTCCTTTCCTCCTTTTTTTTTTTTTTTCCACAATAGCCGTTTTTTTTTATTATGTTATGTTAATCACCATACATTACATCATTGGTTTTAGATGAAGTGTTCCATGATTCATTGTTTGTGCATAACACCCAGTGCTCCATGCAGAATGTGCCCTCCTCAGTACCCACCACCAGGCTAACCCATCCTCCCACCCCCCTCCCCTCTAGAACCCTCAGTTTGTTTCTCAGAGTCCATCGTCTCTCATGGTTCGTCTACCCCTCCGATTTCCCCCGCTTCATTCTTCCCCTCCCACTA
>NW_027708347.1:0-334 GCF_054177405.1 Leptonychotes weddellii | reverse complement strand
TTAAATTAATGCATACTTTGAAATTGTGTCTTCCACCTTTTAAGTCAACCCTTGTTTCTTTCTTGATTTAATGGTTTAGTATAAAAAGTGAATGAAATTATGAAGACCACTCATGAACATAAAAAATCTTTTTTTAAAAAAGATCTAACAAAGTCATGTAACAAATCAAGCAACAGCTTTAAATATGGTGCTGTGTTGCCTGCATTTTTGTTCATACCACGCTCTGATGTGGGTTTTTAAATTGGTGAAGGGCTTTGTCTGATAATGGTAGTGTGGTTGGGGAGGACATTTTGTGTTGTTAAGTCAGTTAGGAAGTAAATCACTTCTCTCTTCA
>NW_027708346.1:0-334 GCF_054177405.1 Leptonychotes weddellii | reverse complement strand
CTCAGTCATTATGCGTCTGCCTTCAGCTCAGGTCATGATCTCAGGGTCCTGGGATCGAGTCCCGCATCGGGCTCCCTGCTCTGCAGGAAGCCTGCTTCTCCCTCTCCTGCTCCCACTGCTTGTGTTCCCTTCTCACTGTATCTCTCTCTGTCAAATAAATAAGTAAAATCTTTAAAAAAAAAAAAGAATTAGACATTGAGACATTTGAACTCAGATTTGTCTGATGCCAGCACCCATATTATCAACAGCAATGGTATATGATGTTCTTAAACCAATGCACATAGCTATATGACAAACATGAAAACCCATTCTTCCAAAATGTGAGTTTTCATTT
>NW_027708345.1:0-334 GCF_054177405.1 Leptonychotes weddellii | reverse complement strand
TCTGGCCCCCACAAGGTCCACTGAGTTGGGTCACTGACACGGCTAGGCTACCCCATCCCTCCTAGCATATCGGGACACTAATGTCATGAGTCCCACAGCACAGCGTTCAATCCCTCTCATCAGAAACCGTATTTTCCCAAACCTTGATTTTGTACTCTCATCCTCCAGAACTGTGTGAATAAAAGATTCTGTTGTTTAAGCTGCCGGGTCTATGCTGTCTTCTTTTGACAGCCCCAGGTAACAGAGGCAGGAGCCCAGCTAGAATGGCCCCCACGCCATGTGGACCGGGTGAGGGCTCCTGGGGATCCAGGCCTGGGCTCTTGGCCAGCAGGTC
>NW_027708344.1:0-334 GCF_054177405.1 Leptonychotes weddellii | reverse complement strand
GAGATGTGGATCAAAAACGCTGGTTATTTGTCTTACAGCACAAGCTGCTACTTCTGCATTTCCAGTATCTTCCAGTACACTTCTGAGATAGCGCAAATAAAATTTAAATAGTATGACTCAGAACTGACTTCAAAGATCTAGATTACTCGTTTACTATAAAGACTCCAACTCAGGAACAGCCAGACAGGAGAGACGAACAGGGCAGGGTATGGAGAAAGGGCCCGGAGTTTCCCTGCCCTCCCCAGGCACACCACACTCCCTAGATCTCCAGCTGGTCACCCACCCAGAAGCTCCCACCCACCTTTACCTTTTTCTTCCCATTCAGAAGAATTAT
>NW_027708343.1:0-334 GCF_054177405.1 Leptonychotes weddellii | reverse complement strand
GTCCACTTAACATGTTATTCATATCTGCTCTTATCTTCATTATTTCTTTCCCACCATGTATTTAGATTTCAATTTTCTCTTCTATGTCTGATTTTCTGCAATATTGTTCTATCAATTACTAAAAGAGGAGTGTTAAAATGTTTACCTCCGATTGCGGATTTATCTATTTCTCCTTTCTTTTCTGTGAGTTTTTTTTTTTAATTTAAATTCAGTTAGCCAACTTATAGTACATCATTAGTTTCTGATGTAGTGTTCAGTAATTTATCAGTTGCGTATAACACCCAGTGCTCATCTCATCACGTGCCCTCCTTAATGCCCATCACCCAATTACCCC
>NW_027708342.1:0-334 GCF_054177405.1 Leptonychotes weddellii | reverse complement strand
CATAAGACAGATTATTTGGAAAAAAAAAAACAAAACAACCTTAAGTTAAATACATACACATGGAACCCCATAAAGATATGAGTCTCAGAGATGGCCAGATGACTGAGACTTAAATACCATCCTGAGATAAGGGGAAAAAAAAGGAATGGGAATTTGGAGTTTCTGAAGGGTAGGGAAGGGGAAGTGATTAAGGAAAGGTGAGAGGAAAAAATATTTTTTAAACAAAAGTTACTCTGCCATGCAGAAAAATCTCTCAGGTGCAAAAATAATCTCTGGTAAAGCTTAGCTCTGGACTGGCCCACTTTCTCACAGAATTTCTTTTATAAATGTAGAT
>NW_027708341.1:0-5980 GCF_054177405.1 Leptonychotes weddellii | reverse complement strand
GTACCGCGAGTTCCCTCCCTCTGACTCCCGAGAGAAAGAAGGCTCCTTCTCCATCTCGCCACTGCGCCCCAGAGTCAGACCTTCCCCGAAAACACAGAAGCCAGGTGCAGCCTCCGCCAAGAAAGCCAGCGGGCGGAGGACTGGCCTTCCCACCGCTCGGAGCGATGCCAGTTTGTGCCCCACGTACCGTCTGCGCGTTCCAAGGATGGTGTGATGAGTCACCAGCGCACACCCGGGACCCAGCAGGCCGCCCTCAGCTTGTCAGCTGAGAGGCCGCACAGCAATTTAACAGCCCTAACAGTTGGTTCGGGTTCTGACTCTGCCGGTTCCTAGCTGTGTGACATTGGGCAGCTTACTTAACCTCTCTGTTTTTCTATCTGTAAATGAAGGTAATTCACTTCCTCAGAGCGTGGTGGTAAGAAATAAGCGAGATGCCTGGCACATGACAGAAATGTGTACTTTTAACAAAAGAGGTTGCGTTTATGGGGGGGGGGCGGCTCTGGTGTAGCTCACCTACCATGCCGTCACTGAACCACTTTTACTTTGGGAAATCAAAAGTAGACATTATACGAAAACAGAACAAAACTGCAGCCCCCGGCTGGCTCAGTCGGTGGAGCATGCGACTCTTGATCTCAGGGTTGTGAGTTCGAGCCCCACGTTGGGTGTAGAGATGACTTAAAAATAAAATCTCAAAAAACAAAAAACAAAAAACAAACCCCAAAACCAGAACAAAACAAAAACTGTCCGAGTCAAACTTTAAACCTGCCATTTGGCCTCTCACACTACTTCAGGCTGCCCCTCAGCTCCAAGCCTGACTAGCTCGAAGTGACGTGCTGTGCCTGGGGGTATGTGTGACTCATTGTGTGCCATTGACATCCTCATCACCCAGTGACACGAGAGTCCTTGGTGCCCATCCCCTCGAGAGGTGGAAAACGAAACCTAAGGCAGATTCTGGTGCTGGCCAGAGGGGTGACCCGTTCCCTTCTTCTCTCCTTGGGAAACTCTCCTTTGGACGCCAGGAGCCTGCGGCCTCTGGGGAGGCCCACTGAAATTGCTGAAGTTGGCCTTGGCAATGGTTCAGCAGCTGTTTATTTTGAGTCTGTTAGAAGCGCGAGTGGGGGGATCCCGCCCTCCAGGAGTTCCCACCCTTGGGGACAGGCTGTGGTACTGAGTGAGAGGCTGTGCTCGCCTGGGAGGGGAGGGGAGGGGGCCAGGGTGTCGGGGCCCGGAGGGGAGCCTTACAGAAGCTTTACGGGGGGGGCGAGGGAACAGTATGAGCTGATGCGCATGGTGTGTCCAGGGAAGGGGCCTGGGGGGGACTTGAGTTAGGCTGGTGTGCAGACCGGGTCGGCCCGAAGCTGGAGACGCAGAACAGCGCCGACCCGAGGAGCAGAGTACCCTCCAGGCGGTGGGGAGGGACACCATCAGCCCTGGGTTTGGAAGACCCTGGGGGTGGGGGGCCCCAGAGGCAGGGAGGCCAGCTGAGGGGGTGGGACCCCCATGGTCCTGAGCAGGATGGCCCTGGAATAAACACGGGCGGTGGGAGAGTGGACCCACAGACGGCAGGAATGGGAGGCTGAAGGAGAGGGGAGGGGAGAGGCTGAAGGAGGGATGAGCTTCCTCCCACGGGGCGTGGGACTACAGTGTGTGTCACTGAGGGGCGGGCGCACAACATAAGAGTCGTGCCGATGATCTAAAGCTGCTGACACACCTCTCCAAAACAGGGGCTGAATATATTAACAGCAAAAAAAAAAACAAAAAAACAGTAACAAGCTTTTCTTTTGCTCACCAACTTAGAGGTCAATTGGGCTCATGTAGATGGTTCTTGCTCGGGGTCTTTCGTGCTATTGCAGTCCGATGGTGGACGGGCCTGGGGGTCTTCTCGAAAGTTCCTCCCATACCTGTCAGGTACCTGAGCAGGGAAGACAAGATCACCCGGGGGGTCTGGAACAGGTGGGGCTCCTTGGCTCCCCACCATCTTCTCTCATCTCTCCCCATGAGATTTTAGGGGTAGCTGGACTTTTTCCAGAGTGGCTGGAAGCTCCGAGAGTGAGTATCTCAGAAACCAGCAGATGCTACTATGTGGCTTTTTCGAACCCAGGCTTAGAAGTCCTGTCATCACTCAGGCTCATTCTATTCACTGAGGCTGTTACAAAGGCCCTGGACTCAAGGTGAGGGGGCACATAGATCACCCCTCTCGATGGGAGGGGCATCAAGGAATTTGTGGAGGTGTTCCCAACGTCCCTCCACAAGTATATGATTAAATGTAACCGATGTGGTTTTTATTTTTATTTATTTATTTATTTTAAAGATTTATTTATTTGACAGAGAGAGACACAGTGAGAGAGGGAACACAAGCAGGGGGAGTGGGAGAGGGAGAAGCAGGCTTCCCGCGGAGCAGGGAGCCCGATGCGGGGCTCGATCCCAGGACCCCGGGATCATGACCTGAGCCGAAGGCAGACGCTGAACGACTGAGCCACCCAGGCACCCCTGGTTTTTAGAGGGGATAAAGTAGTGGTATCACCCTGTTGGGGGCATTGAGTTGTGTACCTGAACTGAATCCTCATGTATCACAGAAGGAGATGGGGCAGGGACCTGTCAATGGGAGATGTAGGCATATTCTGTAGGGATACGATGCTCTGCCAGACTCAGCTGTTGTCCTAACTTGACTGGTTTTTGTTTTGTTTTTTTTCCCTTTAAGGAGCATATTGTCTGAGTTCAGAGGGAATGGAGTTTGGTGGGACCATTGCTGACAAAGATGGTACCAGGGTGGGATTGTCCCGGGGGCCCTGACGGAGGGAAGTGGGAACAGACAGAGGACTCAGTGCTTCAGAGAATCAGCACAGACTGGAGAGCGGAGGAACGTTTAGAACTGCTTCTGCGAGTGGCGAGGCCGTGTTCAGGCCCGTTAACCTGGTACCAAGTGTGAGCTTCCGTGTTAGCGGGAGGGCCCTGAGTAATAGGAGAGCGCCGTAGGGACCTAGACAGTAAGAGGCAGGACGACACGATGCCGTGGGCATTTCTCAGCATCAGTCTTGTGCCTAGTAGTGCTAAAATACAATAGTTCATAATAATAGTGATATTAGCCTCCTCTGGTTGACTGGTGTCTTAGTTTCTCGGGGCAGCTATAACAAAGTACCAGAAAACAGGGGACTTAGCCAACAGAAATTTATTGTGTCATCGTCCTGGAGGCCTCAAGCCCCACATCAAGGTATCCTCAAGGTTGGTTCCTTCCGAGGGCTGCGGAAGGCTCCGTGCCATGTCTCTCTCCTGCTTCTGGGGGTTTGCTGTCAGGCTTGGCGTCCTTTGGCTTGTAGATGCATCATCCCATCCCGATCTCTACCTTCCTTTCCGCATGATGTTCTCCCTGTGCGTGTGTGTGTGTCCAAATTTCCCCTTCATATAGGGACACCTGTCATGTTAGATTAGGGCTCACTTTACCTTCCCTCGATCATCTGCAAAGATTCTATTTCAAAATCAGGTAAATTCGGAAGTTCTGGGGTTTAGGACTTCAGCATCTTTTGAGGAGACATAATTCGACTCATAACAGTTGCTGAAGGTGGGACAAAAATCTCTGGATCCTTCCTGCATGTCCCTTTCTTCATCTGCCCATCTTCCTTTTGATGACCGAAACACTGGTCTAATCTATAGGTTACCACAGGGGCTGTCCCGCGGGCTTTTGTTCTCCCCACCCCATATCACTTCTTGGAAAAAATCACATCAGAAATGCTCCCTCATCTTCCTCTCAATTCACTTCCTTTGCCTGAGGAGGAATGGGATCTTTTTCCAGCTGCCTTAGCGTTGAGAGCTAGGACAGTAACACCCCCACCAAACAGTTGCGTATTCTCTCATTTTTATTCTTGCAATGACCCTATAATGCAGGCATTAGTACCAGTTTATAAAGGAAGAAAGCTGGGCCCAGAGAGTTTAGGTCACTTGCTGAAGGTCACACAGCTAATCGGGAGGGCCTGGGACCGTAGTCAAGATCAGTCTGACTCCCCACCACACCAGATCGCCTTACGAGTTCAGTGGGGAGCATTATTGATTACATCTCAATTTCAAAGGAGTTTGGAAATGGTTTATTAGATGATAAATAATACAAAGAAGGTTTAAGAAGTCTGGATGAGGAAAACAGGGCCAAGGGACTAGGAAACAATTAGACTTGTATTTTAATTGTCCTTAGTTTCTTTTGGGTGAGCCAAGATCTCTAGGCTTGTGGGGTGGGATAGTCTGGGGGAAAGAGTGGAATCCTTTTGAACCACTGATCCCAGTCTGAGCTCCAGGAATTGTATCTGGAACCTCTGCTGTTGCTTGGATAGAAAACGCTTCTTGGTTTCAACCAAAAGCTGTCGTCGAAGTAGCCCAAGCGAATGATTTAATAGCACTGAGGACAGAGCCAGCGAAAGCTCCATGTCTATTTTTCTTGCGAGAAGAGGCTGGCAGCTACTTCCAAAGAACAGAGAGAGTCCAGCTTAAAACTCTACGACTGAAGTCTTGCTTACTCTGAATCACATCTAGCTGCAGGAATATGTTACAGATGGTTGCTAACACTTGGTGGGCTCCCCACCAATAATCAATAATGAAGAACCAGGCATAGAAGCTTCAAGTATAGTGTCATCCAGGCCCAGCCCCATCATTCCCTGGCCGTAGGATTTGTTTTCTGTACCGGTTCTTCAGAGTGTTTCCGAGGACCCTGAGTTGGGGATGGACAAGAAACTTTTTACAAATGGAGATAACTTGGGCCCTACCCAACAATATGGGGTAGCACCGGTGGACAGGGGAGGCACATTTCTTGTTGGGCTCTCTGCTGGAGATCATCCCCACACATTTCCTGAGCACCTGCTATCCGTAGGACAGAGTTCTACAGGCTGT
Organism: Leptonychotes weddellii; assembly: GCF_054177405.1. NCBI lineage: Eukaryota > Metazoa > Chordata > Mammalia > Carnivora > Phocidae > Leptonychotes > Leptonychotes weddellii. The sequence continues at coordinate 1,108 of NW_027708341.1, read as the reverse complement.
CGAACTTTCTAGAGACCATTCCTCCACTTGAGGCTCTGGAAAACCACAGCAAGTCCAGGTCACCTCTCAAATCCCTGGCAGGTGCTCATTTGCGTCTGGCAAGTCTGCCTTGGGATGCACAGGAGGCAGCGTGTCTGGGAAGGTTAAGCTCCCCATGTGGTCTTTCCCACTTTCCACGTCGGGCGTGTGTGTCTCTGCCTCTTTGCCTCAAATTTACGATAGAAAGCCCTGTCTTTGATTTTCCCATGTGGGCCACTAAGTCACCTGTTAGTCGTGGGAGCAGAGAGGAGTGGGAAGGTGCCCCTGCATGGTGCTCCCCAGACCCCTCTGCCCAGGTTCCCCAGTGGGGGAGGGGCATAGCTCAGCACCTCCAGCAGGGGCAATGCGGTGTCTTTGAGCTGTCTTGTTCTTATTTCAGGAATTCATGGGAACTTTTCATTCTCCTTGATAATGTTCCCGTGATTGTGCGAATAGGAACAGTTTTATTCCCAGGAGGCTACTGTGTGCCTGGTGTGGGGGGAGGGCGCAGGTGGTGCCCTAGTTGGTGAAGCTCGAGGCTGTATATCACGACCGAACGCTCGGTTCAGCATTGATCATCTGCAGTAAGAGAGCCATTGAGCTCTGTCTGTAAATTCTTTAGATTCTTGCTTTTTTCTGGAAAGGATTAGAGGTGGCTGCCACAGGTAGTTTAAAAGCGAACGTGTATTTAATGGATCAAGGAGAATGGAATACACCCGATCTGTCATGACACTGTTCGTTAATTTTTTTTTAAAGATTATTTATTTATTTGACAGAGATAGAGAGAGAGCACAGGCAGGGGGAGCAAAGAGGGAGAGGGAGAAGCAGGCTCCCTGCTGAGCAAGGAGCCCAATGCGGGACTCGATTCCAGAACCCTGAGATCATGACCCGAGCCGAAGGCAGGCGCTTAACTGACTGAACCACCCACGCACCCTCGTTAATATTTTTTAAAAAGCTAAACCAATCAGCGGGCGCCTGGGTGGCTCAGTTGGTTAAGCGACTGCCTTCGGCTCAGGTCATGATCCTGGAGTCCCGGGATCGAGTCCCGCATCGGGCTCCCTGCTCGGCGGGGAGTCTGCTTCTCCCTCTG
>NW_027708340.1:0-334 GCF_054177405.1 Leptonychotes weddellii | reverse complement strand
CATGAGAACTGAAAATGATGCAAGTAGATGTTCTGAATGGTATTAAATGGGTGAAATTGACTTAATAGCTGAGAGAGTGAGTCCATCAGCTGAATTTGATCAAGGGTAGCGTCCTGGAAGCTTTGGGATTTGAACTGGCCTCTGATAGTAGGGTTGAATTAACTTGGAAGACAGGGTCTGAAAGACACAATGACTGAATAAGTGGAAACAGGAAATTATAAGGAGTGGTCCTAGAATTCTGGGTAGACCAGTTAGCCAAGAAAGTTAGCACAGCAAAAGTAGAAAAAGCACATAATTAACCAAAAAGTTAGACTAAATTGAAGTAAAATCTTAT
>NW_027708339.1:0-334 GCF_054177405.1 Leptonychotes weddellii | reverse complement strand
TCTAGTTTTCTCAACACTATTTATTGAAAAGACTGCCTTTTCCCATTTGTATATTCTTGCTTCCTTTGTTGTAGATTAATTGACCATGTAGGTGTGAGTTTATTTTTGAGCTCTCTATCCTATTCTATTGATCTATGTGTCCATTTTTGTGCCAGTATCATACTCTTGATTACTGTAACGTTGTGGTATATCTTTTTTTAAAAATTTTTATTGTTATGTTAATCACGATACATTACATCATTCGTTTCTGATGTAGTGTTCCATGATTCATTGTTTGCATAAACACCCAGTGCTCCATTCAGAACATGCCCGCTTTAATACCCATCACCAGGCT
>NW_027708338.1:0-334 GCF_054177405.1 Leptonychotes weddellii | reverse complement strand
GGGACCGAAGTGCATCCTAGAGCAAGCGACAAAGTTTTAATTTGCTGTCGCTTGAGTAATGCGTGTCCCTCTTCCTTTCTCTCTTCAGTCCGTGCTAAGACACCTCCTCTGATGAATTTCTTGACTCTGACAACAGGCCCCCTGCTGGCGCCCGTCCAAGCGGCACGCTGCGCGCTTTCACTGTCCTCGCGGGCTTCAGCGAAGGGCATCCCGCTTTGTTCCTCCCGCCCAGGGCCCAGATCCGCCGCCGGCGCCCGCATTAATGACACTGCAGGCCTGGCCCTTCGATCTTCATCAGCGGCCGCGCATCACTCGCCGCACGGCGGCTGGGAAG
>NW_027708337.1:0-334 GCF_054177405.1 Leptonychotes weddellii | reverse complement strand
TCTTTAAGAGTCAACCAGCCTGCCTGGCATAGAACAAAGGTGTGCTGCAGAGCTGGGTGGGCAGGCAGCCCAGACACAGGGTGAAGGCAGGGATCTGAGGAACACCTGGGACACATAAGGGGAGATAGTTCGCTCTTCTGGGAGGGCTTCTTGTATAGCAGCAGGAGCGAACGCTCCTCTCCTGGGATGAGGGAAGGAATTGGCATCAGCTCCCTCCCCTAACCCTCAGCTTACACTAACTTCAGTAAGCAGCACAGTGACAACAATGGCAGCCTAAACCACTTACACCAAGTCCCACCCCCTTGCACTCTGCAGGTGCTGCTTTTCTTCCTTC
>NW_027708336.1:0-334 GCF_054177405.1 Leptonychotes weddellii | reverse complement strand
TCATGTGTCCTTCATGTCTCAGTCTGTTCCAGCTGCTGTAACAATGTACAAGGACTGGGTGGTTTTAAACAACAGACACTCATTTCTCAAAGTTCTGGATTCTAGGAAGTCCAGGTCAAGATGCAGACAGATTTGGTGTCTGGAGGGCACCCACCTCCTAGTGTGTTCTTTCCCTGACACCTCACATGGGGTCAGGGGGTAGAGAGCTTTCCCAGTCCTGCAGTATAAGGGCAGTAATCCTGTCATGAGACTGCACCCTCCTGACCTAAATGATTCCCTAAGGCTGGACCTCCTCGATCCATCACAGTGTCCTTAGGATTCAACCTGTGATGGT
>NW_027708335.1:0-334 GCF_054177405.1 Leptonychotes weddellii | reverse complement strand
TTAATGGAAATGACTCAATCCAAATTTTAAAATTTAAATGATGTTTAAATATTGCATGTCTCAGCACACTGAGAGAAAATGATCTTGCCAACAATTATTTTCAAAGTCACATTTTCACAGCAGTAAATACCATTAAAAATAAACCGTATATCCAAGAGCTCTCATTGCAACATTGTTTGTAAGAGGAGAAAACTTGAAACTAACCCAAATGTCTATCAAAGGAGATGCATAAAGAAATTGTGCTGTGTTCATACCGTGCAGCTATTAAAAAGAATAAAGGAGGGCGCCTGGGTGGCTCAGTTGGTTAAGCGACTGCCTTCAGCTCAGGTCATGA
>NW_027708334.1:0-334 GCF_054177405.1 Leptonychotes weddellii | reverse complement strand
TCTGGCCCCCACAAGGTCCACTGAGTTGGGTCACTGACACGGCTAGGCTACCCCATCCCTCCTAGCATATCGGGACACTAATGTCATGAGTCCCACAGCACAGCGTTCAATCCCTCTCATCAGAAACCGTATTGGCCCAAACCTTGATTTTGTACTCTCATCCTCCAGAACTGTGTGAATAAAAGATTCTGTTGTTTAAGCTGCCGGGTCTATGCTGTCTTCTTTTGACAGCCCCAGGTAACAGAGGCAGGAGCCCAGCTAGAATGGCCCCCACGCCATGTGGACCGGGTGAGGGCTCCTGGGGATCCAGGCCTGGGCTCTTGGCCAGCAGGTC
>NW_027708333.1:0-334 GCF_054177405.1 Leptonychotes weddellii | reverse complement strand
TTTTGAAATGGAAAAATCTGCTGATATCTCACCCTTGCTTAAAATCCTTAATAACTCAGGATAAAGCATTCATATAACCCTTTAGGGTTTTGCATAACTGAGCAGCTGTAATTTTTGGAAAACCACCCTCATCTCAGGAGAGTCCCCACTACTGCACTGCTTAGCCCCTCTCCACTCTACCAAGGACCATGTGCACTGGTTTTTCTTCAACTACTTGAACAATCCATGAGACCTCAAGCCTCAAGACCTTCCTTCATGCTTTCTCTTGGCTTGGAACCCTTAGCCTAACTGGTTGTATGACTGATTCTTACTTATCTTTCACATCTCAGCTTGA
>NW_027708332.1:0-334 GCF_054177405.1 Leptonychotes weddellii | reverse complement strand
ACTCTAGTAGTTATGACTTAATTGATTATCACCTAGTATGGGTCTTGTTTTCCTATTTGTAACCAACGAGATGCAATTCATAATGTCTGGTATCCATTCAAAGATTAGCAATCATGAAAAAAAAACAAACAGAAAAACAGGATCATGACCAAAGCCGAAGGCAGATGCTCAACCGACTGAACCACCCAGGCACCCTCATTTTATGTAAGTTTTTAAAAATTCTCCCTACTCTACCTGCATGTTCCTCATCACACTTCCTCTGGACTGCTATTTCTTCCCCAAAACAATGACTCCTACACTTTTTGTACACCTAGGTTCATGTGTGTGTGTGTGT
>NW_027708331.1:0-334 GCF_054177405.1 Leptonychotes weddellii | reverse complement strand
TTTTTTTTTTTTTTTTTTGCTGTTACATATCCTGTAGGTTTTCCTGTTATCTTCTTGGTTTTATAAGAATTTCCATTCTCTTAATAAATTCAAGGCAACAGCCTTACTGCCTTTTTCCCCCTAATTATTCTGTAACTGCCGAAATTATCAAATTACTTTTGAAATGTGATCTGATTTCCTCTGTACTTGGTAAATGAGGCAATAATTCTCTATATCTGGCTTTATTTAAATAGTTGCACCTTTAACAATTATGTCTTTTGGATTTTACACATGCTTTAAGAACTAAGTTGGGCTATGCTAGAAGACAGTCATTATTTTCTTTCTTTTTTTTTTT
>NW_027708330.1:0-5980 GCF_054177405.1 Leptonychotes weddellii | reverse complement strand
AACCATGAGAGACGATGGACTCTGAAAAACAAACTGAGGGTTCTAGAGGGGAGGGGGTGGGAGGATGGGTTAGCCTGGTGATGGGTATTGAGGAGGGCACGTTCTGCATGGAGCACTGGGTGTTATGCACAAACAATGAATCATGGAACACTACATCTAAAACTAATGATGTAATGTATGGGGATTAACATAACAATTAAAAAAAAGGGAATGAATTCAACATAACTTCCCTTGTCTTTGTCCAGACTAGTTAATTTCAAATGTTGCAACATCATAAAGAGATTTCTGCCAATAGCTTTGGCAACATTAACATAGTTTTGGCCACAATTTTAGCATACTTTAAGAAAATTTAGGGCGCCTGAGTGGCTCAGTTGGTTGGGCGACTGCCTTCGGCTCAGGTCATGGTCCTGGAGTCCCGGGATCGAGTCCCGCATCGGGCTCCCTGCTGGGCGGGGAGTCTGCTTCTCCCTCTGACCCTCCTCCCTCTCATGCTCTCTGTCTCTCATTCTCTCTGTCTCAAATGAATAAATAAAATCTTTAAAAAAAAAAAAAAAAAAGAAAATTTAGCAACCAGGACATGACAATTGATATGAATTCCACACACATAATCATGCTCTAAAAATGGGTCAAAATAAATATTTTCTTTTTAAAATTAAGCTATGCAGAATAGCTAAAAACATTTAGAGAACAAATAAACATTTAAAAAAACTTTCCCAGAACTTGTCACCACTTTCTAACTTGTCCAGAGGTAATATAAGAGATAAGCAGTAAATTAAAATATGTATATTGGCTGTAAGAATTCTAGACCAGCACTAACCAATAAACCTTTCTGTGCTGATGGAAATGTTTGCATCTATGGTGTCTAATATGGTAGCTATTTGTCCAATGTGGCTACTGAGTACTTGAGGACCTGAGTTTTAAATTTTATTTAATTAAAATTAAAATTTAAATAACCACACGTGGGTAGTGGCTATTTCAGTGAACAGCCCAGCACAAGGACAAGCTTGCCTCAGCCCAGCAGATACTGTTTGGAGCTCTCTGTAGCATCTTATAGATGTTCTCCATGAGAAATGAGAAAAACAAGGAACAATTAAGAACTGGGATAGGGTTTTATTCTGTTGCTAATTTAAGAAATTTATATAAAAGTTGTAACTACAGTCTAACTGGTTTTTTTTTTTAAACAAATATAATGGAACTTACATATGGAGATACATTTACTATAATAAGAATATAAGCTTTTTAGGGGCGCCTGGGTGGCTCAGTCATTAAGCGTCTGCCTTCAGCTCAGGTCATGATCCTGGGGTCCTGGGATCGAGCCCCACATCAGGCTCCCTGCTCAGCAGGAAGCCTGCTTCTCCCTCTCACACTCCCCCTGCTTGTGTTCCCTCTCTTGCTGTGTCTCTGTCAAATAAATAAATAAAAGCTTTAAAATATATATATAAGCTTTTTAAAAGATGCATTTATTACAATACTGTCACTGCTCAAAACACTTCTGGACTGCTTCTGGAAGGATCTACAGAGTCTGTGACAGATTCTTTAATATTTTTAATGGTGGCAACTATGTGTTAAAACAAAAGTTGATTTTTAATAAACAGCCAAAGGATAGAGTTGATTTCTGGTGTAAACTGTTTGCTAACTTGTTATGTACTCTTTAGCAAGTCAATTAACTTTTCTAGCCCTCAACTTTCTCATCAGGAACTAAGGGGGGTTGAACTAAATGATTTCTACTATTCCACCTAGTGTTGGGATACTCTGATTCCAAATCTGGTAAATAGGGTGATTAAGCTGGGGTTTTAGTCAAAACCAGGTACACTTATATAATAATGAGACTAGTTTGCTTATAAGAGCTGTGACTCTTCTTTAGGCCAATTCTAAAAGATGAAGTTCCAAAAATGGTCTGAGCAATGACAGCATTATTGGAATAACTGTTCTGAGCATCATTCCTCACCTTGGGGTGCACGTGGGCGTGTGTGCGTGTGTGTGTGTGTATTCAGGTACGTTGTAAATAAATAAAATAAAAGAACTTCAGAAGAGAAATAGAAAGCGAATTCTTATGTGTCTAGTCACTTTATTTTAATCGAAAATTAGTTATCTTCTTTAGACATTTCCTACAATCCAGATATTCTGGCATAAGAGAAGAGCCTTTTAAGAACAAATACTAAAAATGATGGCATAAGACAAAAGAAAAAGCCCCTCAAATTGCCCCTCTCAGTGACTTCTGAAATCATGCTCTTGGAGTTGCAAAGACAGCTATAATGGGCCAAGAGGGAGGCAGAAAATTGGCTATGAAACTTCTGGGCAGAAAGGAACTGGCATGTTCTCTGCTGCCTGTGTCTTCCCGGGCCATCTGCTGGGAAACGGCACTGCTCACATTGCCAACAACAAGGCAGGCTTACACCAATCCCAAATGGGAGTCTAGAGGTGTTTCAAAATTGACAAATTCTTGACAAAAACAATCACCAGCCCAAACCTGATTTATTCCAGAGAAATATATACCACAAAATTCCAGGACACTTAAAAAAAAAAAAAAGGCATTTTGGGAAGTTTATCTAATTTTGTGTCATTTGATGAATGCCATTGTACTCACAGGAATATATTTCTCTAGCGCATCTGCCAAAGGGTTTTCAAAGGCATTTTTAGGGCATCTCCTACATGAACTGACAATGATTCATAAAAAGTACAAGGCAGGAAGTCTAAGACAGTGCAAGCCAGGACAAAAACTGAAACAGATACTAGGGCAGGCCTATCATTTGAGGAAGCTTGTTTCCTGGGGACAGACAGACATGAGCCACTGGTCATTCTGAAAGCTGATAAACCGCTGAATACTTTGAAGTATGTGTTGAGGATTTGGAATGCATTTCCTTTGAGGGCTGGTTTCACCTAGAAAGAACTTAAGTAAATCATTCCAATTCCTGAAATGGACACTACTATATTCATTTAAATGGATCAAAATTTTCCCTAAGCCACAAATATCATGCACCCTTACAAAAATTGTTTAAGATTTATTTATTTATTTTAGGGAGGCAGGAGTAGAGGGAAAGAGAGTCTTAAGCCGATTCTGGGCTGTGTGAAGCCTGATAAGGGGCTCGATCCCACGACCCTGAGATCACCACCTGGGCTGAAACCAAGAGCTGGACACATAACCAACTGTACCACTCCAGATCCTTACAACTTTTGGTGCAAACTGATGCATGTGCTGAGACTTTTGATGTGTTTCTGATGGCTGACACAATCTACTTCCTTTTAGGTGAGTGTGCCGTAATCCTAAAAACCGTAGTCCCAGAAATGCTCTTACATATGAATTAAAATGGAAAAAACACGGAACTTGTAAAATATAACTCATAAAAATGTTCCGGAGTAAAGCAACCCAAAGTCAGAGCAGGGAAAGGACATGACTCACTAAAACCTTGTAATTCTGGGCAAGGCTCATATATTTTAGGCTCCTCCTCAAGTTCAGGATTTTTAAAAACCATCAGTAAAATGATATAAATAGCCAGAATATAATCCTGGAAGAAAAGTTAGCTCTTGGAGGTATGACTGGACAAGAGAGCTGATTCTCATTTTTCAGCTGGAGACTAGGTGTGGTGCAGCAGATATTTCTAGTTGCCTACCCAACATCCATGCCCTCCTCCTCCTCCTTCCCCTCCTCCTCCTCCTCCTTCTTCTTTTTAACGATTTTATTTATTTGAGAGAGAGAGGGAGAGAGAGAGAGCACAAGCAGGGGGAGCAGCAGAGGGAGAGGGAGAAGCATGCTTACCACTAAGTAGGGAGCCCAATGAGGGACTCGATCCCAGGACCCTGGGATCATGACCTGAGCTGAAGGCAGACATTTCACCGACTGAGCCACCCACGCACCCCTGCCTCTTTCTTCTTTCTTCTTTTTAAACAGAAGTCAGATGAATCATTGTTGAGCGGAATTAAGCACAGCAATCCACTGCCCTCTGCCAGTGACTGGTATAGGGAAAGGGATGTGAGCTGAGATGGAACAGAAGGTCCACGAGGAGGTTTCTGGGAAACGCCTTCCTCCCAGGTAAGAGAAGAGCTTGCTTGCTGCTCTGGATGCACGGCCCTGCTCTCCCCTGCAACACATGAGCACTTGTTGCCTTGGGAAGCACGAGGCTGTGATGCACAGAGAGGCAACCTACATCTGATAACCACGTGGCAACGAGACGAAGGTGGCGGAGGGAAGGATGGAGGAACTTATGTCCCCGATGGCACTGTGGAGCTGCTAAACCAGCCCTGGAGTCACTTAACTCTGATCTTCCACATAAGCAAATAATAAATGTCTGTATATTTGGAGCCAATTGCATGCAAATTAACAAATTCATGTGTTGAAGGATGAATGACAGGCAGCAGGGCAGAAGCCTATGTCTTGACCTTTTGGAGGATGTCCTATTTCTAACAAGAAGATATTCTTTAAATTTTTTGACATCAAAATTGTCATAAGAATAACAGCACAGAAATCCTATTTATTATGGTTGCCTACAATTTTCTTGATTGATTAGCAGCCAAATGAATGAATTTATTCGTTCTCTTATTCAAACATTTCTGTGTATGGTTATGGTACATCTGCTACTCACTGGGACACACAGACACATGGAACAGGATCTTTGCTTCTAGAAGGATACTATATAAAGGGGAACAAAGTCACAGTGTAGGGTGATAGAGGCCATAATAAGGTCCTGAGCATACCTGCCTAAAACATATTACTCTCTGAGGTTACTCTTATTCACAGATTAGAAATTTCTTTCACAGATACAATGGAAGTCACATTAATATGTCCCTAGGGATGATGGTCTTTCATATGAAGACAGCTGGTTAAAAAAAAAAAAAAAGCTGACTCTCACCCAGTTTTCATAAATAACATGTAACTTCTATAATGAAATGCGTGACAAAAATACCTTTGTCCTTAGGTACCTTCTATGTGTTCCAATTTCAATTTCTGGCAAACCATCAAGTATGCAACTCATCTTCAGGTCTTCCCTGGCAGATGGCAACATCTGCTTTCAAATACTCAATGGCCTCCTGCCCTCTTTAATCCCTCTTCATTTTTACAAAGCAGGGAAGATCTGATTTTTGATCACTAATATTAAAAAGTTACACTGTAGCTGATATTCATTCATGTTAAATCATCAACCCCAAAGGGCATTCACATTGTGTCTTTAACACTAACGGAGAAATCAGGTCTTTCCTTTGTTTGAAAGTCTAGGAATAAGCAAGCAGGCAGAGGTGGCAGCAGGAGCGGATGGGGTAGGGGATGGGGGGAGGGGGCCAGGTCTGTTCCCTGGTCCTGAAGACAAATGCCTGTTGGGGCGATTATCATATCACACGTAAGAAGCAGGTGGTCTATGGTGTGTCTTGTAGCAGCTCTTGCTGTGATGGAGTGGATGGACTCTTCTGGCATCAAAAAGGGTTCCTGTCCTTTCTCGTGGGCTTCTTCACATCAACCAGCAGCCCCTCTCTCCTGATTTGGGCTGGACTCCTTTGCCCACCTCCCCAAACACAACCAAACTCTGTCTTACCCTCTTCTTTTCTGCTTCAATACTCCTAGTATGTGTATGTTGCTTCCTGGCACAAGCAATGTGCTTGGTAAGTATTTTTAAACATTTGAAATGGTAATCTAAAACACCTCCCTTCCTCTATCTGATACGCTGTTCTGGAACACATATCTATATACATCCTCTGTTACTTCTCTGAGTTTACAGTTTCTGACAAAGAACTTTCTCACTGAAATGACCCTCTTTATAAGTCTACTATTATGCAACAAAAATACCCCGCTTGATTAAAATGAAGGACACTTTGAAGATTTCACCGACTTGGGCTAAAAAGGGGGGCAAAGTATCAGTTTATTATTTTACTTTGCATTTTGTTATCTGATAGCAGTAGTTGGCACAGTGGTTTATACATATACCCTTAAACATCATCGATGCTTAATAAATATGTTAAATAAACGTGTGGGAGACTGCTCGCAACAGAATCT
>NW_027708329.1:0-334 GCF_054177405.1 Leptonychotes weddellii | reverse complement strand
TTTTATAAGCAAAATTATAAAATGTTATTTAAATATTTTAAAGAACATCTAAATAAATGAGGATACAAACCATGTTCATGAATTGGAGGAGTCACTTTCATAAAGACAGTATATCTCTCCAAATTGCACTTTCAATCAAACCTGAACATAGTTTTTTAGTAGAGTCTGATAAACTCTTTCTAAAATTCATATGAAGGAAGAACGTACCAAGAATGTCAAGACAGAATGGAAGGAGAAGAAAAAAAATAAAGAGATTCTTTTCAGATATCAAAATTTGTTATAAGCCTAGAATAAATCATTATATAGTACTGTCAAAAGGATAAACAAATGGGGG
>NW_027708328.1:0-334 GCF_054177405.1 Leptonychotes weddellii | reverse complement strand
GGATCGAGTCCCGCATCGGGCTCCCTGCTCGGCGGGGAGTCTGCTTCTCCCTCTGACCCTCCTCCCTCTCATGCTCTCTGTCTCTCATTCTCTCTGTCTCAAATAAATAAATAAAATCTTTAAAAAAAAAAAAAAAAGAAGAAATGAGAGAAAAAAATGAAAGAAAAACAGAATGAAGAGCAGTGAGGAGGGAATAAGAAGACAGAGGAAAAAGTATGAGGACCCCACTCAGCAGGGACAGTAGGTGGCCTGCTTGATGGGGAAGCATAAATTAGGGTAATTTCATCTATACTAGCAGATTAAATAACTTCTGTGGGCTGCCTAGGTACTAATC
>NW_027708327.1:0-334 GCF_054177405.1 Leptonychotes weddellii | reverse complement strand
AACTCGTACCTGTGAGCTCTCGGCTTCCCACCCACATCACAGTTTTCTCCACCTCTGCATGACTCTCAAGTGTTCAGACGGTCTTCAACATGCTATCGTAATTGTTTCTAAAAAATGTATGTTGTTAGGGAAAAAGAGGAGTCTGAACCTTCTTAAAAAATGTTTTATTTTCGTGCTCTGTCTTTCCTGCTGAAATTCATCTTTTGTTATCAGTACTCTACTCTGGGTTTTGAAGTTACAGAAATTTGAAAATACGGAGCAGCGTATACTGGTTTGAACAGTAATGTGGCAGGAGGCATGGGTTCAGGGTTCCCTCTGTCCACTTGTTATTTTT
>NW_027708326.1:0-334 GCF_054177405.1 Leptonychotes weddellii | reverse complement strand
GGGAGGCCGAGCGCACGCTGCTGCTCGACTGCCGCCCCTTCCTGGCCTTCTGCCGACGCCACGTGCGCCACGCGCGGCCCGTGCCCTGGAACGCGCTGCTGCGGCGCCGCGCTCGCGGCCCGCCCGCCGCCGCCCTCGCCTGCCTGCTGCCGGACCGCGCGCTCCGGGCGCGCCTGGCCCGCGGGGAGCTGGCCCGGGCAGTGGTGCTGGACGAGGGCAGCGCCTCGGTGGCCGAGCTCCCCGCCGACGGCCCGGCACACGCGCTGCTCGCCGCGCTGCTGCCCGAGACCCGCGCGGGGCCCACGGCCGTGTGCTTCCTGCGAGGTGAGCGCCG
>NW_027708325.1:0-334 GCF_054177405.1 Leptonychotes weddellii | reverse complement strand
TTTTTTTTTTTAAACAAGCTTCTGCTCAGCATAATGTTTTTAAGATTCATTCGTGTTGTATCAGTTTGCTTTTTCTGTAGTTACTTTTGTATGAATAATCCTCAATGTGTTATCTATTCTACTTCCTGAATCAGTTATGAAGGGTTGGTATTGTTTCTTTAAATATTTGGTAAGGGACACTTGGGTGGCTGTTGGTTAAGCATCTGCCTTCGGCTCAGGTCATGATCTCGGGGTCCTGGGATTGAGCCCCGCATCAGGCTCCCTGCTCAGTGGGGAGTCTGCTTCACCCTCTCCCTCTGCCCCTCCCCCCCACTCATGCTCTCTCTTAAATAAA
>NW_027708324.1:0-334 GCF_054177405.1 Leptonychotes weddellii | reverse complement strand
GGGACCGAAGTGCATCCTAGAGCAAGCGACAAAGTTTTAATTTGCTGTCGCTTGAGTAATGCGTGTCCCTCTTCCTTTCTCTCTTCAGTCCGTGCTAAGACACCTCCTCTGATGAATTTCTTGACTCTGACAACAGGCCCCCTGCTGGCGCCCGTCCAAGCGGCACGCTGCGCGCTTTCACTGTCCTCGCGGGCTTCAGTGAAGGGCATCCCGCTTTGTTCCTCCCGCCCAGGGCCCAGATCCGCCGCCGGCGCCCGCATTAATGACACTGCAGGCCTGGCCCTTCGATCTTCATCAGCGGCCGCGCATCACTCGCCGCACGGCGGCTGGGAAG
>NW_027708323.1:0-334 GCF_054177405.1 Leptonychotes weddellii | reverse complement strand
ACCATGTTGATGACATTTTTATAAATCAACTAGCTTAAAACAATAAAGTTGCATATGTGGGGGGAAAAGTACTAGGATATGAAATGAATAATTTAAGCTAGTTGAATATATAACACTGCAGAATACTTTATTAAATTTATAATAATTCTATTTCTCAAACAGCTGAAAGGTGGACTGCTGTCTTCTGAGGACATTGTGTATGATTTTTGCCCCCTCTTTTAAGTCTACATAAGTATAATAGATGGGACGCTAAGTAACCTCAATGCAATGTTTCCTCTTTTGAGAAATCTGCTGTAGAGAATTTTGACTTCAAGGTAGAGGAACCACTGTAATT
>NW_027708322.1:0-334 GCF_054177405.1 Leptonychotes weddellii | reverse complement strand
TAGGTGAATATATGTTTAGAATTGTTTCATTTTTCTGATGACCATTTTATCGGTATAAAGTCATCCTGTTTATCTTAGTAGCATTTTTAAAGTCCCTTTTGGCTAATGAGTGTATCCACTCCAGCTCTCTTACGGTTGTTTGCCTGAGATACGTTTTCCATCCCTTTGATTTTAATCTATTTGTAACTGAGATCAAGTGCGTCTACTGTAGACGGCATAGGTGGATCTTGTTTTGTGCTCAGTCTAACACTCTGCACTTTGATTGACTTATTTAAGCAACTTACTTGTAATGTTAATATTGACACTGTTGGATTTATGATGCCATTTTACTTTT
>NW_027708321.1:0-334 GCF_054177405.1 Leptonychotes weddellii | reverse complement strand
TCTAGTTTTCTCAACACTATTTATTGAAAAGACTGCCTTTTCCCATTTGTATATTCTTGCTTCCTTTGTTGTAGATTAATTGACCATGTAGGTGTGAGTTTATTTTTGAGCTCTCTATCCTATTCTATTGATCTATGTGTCCATTTTTGTGCCAGTATCATACTCTTGATTACTGTAACGTTGTGGTATATCTTTTTTTTAAAATTTTTATTGTTATGTTAATCACGATACATTACATCATTCGTTTCTGATGTAGTGTTCCATGATTCATTGTTTGCATAAACACCCAGTGCTCCATTCAGAACATGCCCGCTTTAATACCCATCACCAGGCT
>NW_027708320.1:0-334 GCF_054177405.1 Leptonychotes weddellii | reverse complement strand
GAAAGAAGTAGAACTTTCCTTGGAGATGTCAGGAGAGTAATGAGACAATCCCCAGAAAAGGACTTAACACTTCCCTGCAACAGACTCTGTGCAGCTGTTGCTAAACTCCCACAATGAAGCACAGAGCTTCAAGAGCTAACCTGCTAGAGTTGGGAAAGCCCTACTAGTCAAAACTGAGGCTAAACCACCTTCCTCAGGGATAACACTGGACTAGCAGTACCTAGCTTCCAGACCTGAGAAAAGTCACAGGCCAGGCACATGTTTTTTTTTTTAAAAGATTTTATTTGAGAGAGAGAGAACACATGAGAGGGGATAGGGTCAGAGGACGAAGCAG
>NW_027708319.1:0-5980 GCF_054177405.1 Leptonychotes weddellii | reverse complement strand
TTACATCAACATGGATGGGACTGGAGGAGATAATGCTAAGTGAAATAAGTCAAGCAGAGAAAGTCAATTATCATATGGTTTCACTTATTTGTGGAACATAAGGAATAGCATGGAAGACATTAGGAGAAGGAAGGGAAAAATGAAGGGGGGGAAATTGGAGGGAGAGATGAACCATGAGAGACTATGGACTCTGAGAGACAAACTGAGGGCGTTAGAGGGGAGGGGGGTAGGGGGATGGGTTAGCCCGGTGATGGGTATTAAGAAGGGCACGTACTGCATGGAGCACTGGGTGTTATATGAAAAGAATGAAGCGTGGATCACTACATCAGAAACTAATGATGCACTGTATGGTGACTAACATAACATAATAAAATAAAATTAAAACAACAACAACAACAACAAACTGAGGGTTTTAGAGGGGAGAGGGGTGGGGGGATGGGTAGGCCCAGTGATGGGTATTAAGGAGGGCACGTATTGCATGGAGCACTGGGTGTTATATGAAGACAATGAATCATGGAACAGTACATCAAAAACTAATGATGTCATATGGTGACTAACATAACATAAAAAAATAAAAAAAAAAAAACTCCTGACCCTGTTCCGTCTGTGCTTCCTAGTCAGTCTTGTCTGCTCTCTTTGCTTTAATTTGGCAGTTTGGGTATGCTTGTGAAGTATTTGCTTTGAATATCAGAATATAATCTCTATGAGGTCAAGGTTGTTTTTATCTGTTTTGCTGTTGTGTCCCAATACCTAGAACAATGTCTAATACAGAATAAATATTTGAATGAAGTAATTAATTTGAACGGATTAATTGCATGAAATTAATTAGGAAAAGTAAAAATAATACTTCAGTCCTCTTTTTTAGTTTTAATTCAATTAGCCAAGGTATAGTACATCATTAGTTTTTGATATAATGTTCAATGATTCATTAGTTGAATATAACACCCAGTGCTCCTCATATCATGTGCCCTCTTTTATTTCCATCACCCAGTTACCCCATCCCCCTACCCATCTCCCTTTCCCCAACCCTCAGTTTGTTTCCTGGAATCAAGAGTCTCATATGGTTTGTCTCTCTCCCTGATTTCTTCCCATTCAGACAAATTGGGGACAAAAACTGGGCAGTACCAAAGGGAGCTTATAAATGCACATATTTTAAATATTCAGGGCAGTTCTTGCTCAAAATTCAACTCTGAATCTTTAAAATATGTGCATTTAATAATGTTCTCTTTGGTACTGCCCAGTTTTTGTCCCCAATTTGTCTTCTCAGTCTATTCTCAGGGTTTTTGGAAACCTCTTGAAAACACATGTCTAATCAAATACCTTCTGTATATGGTCCAGATCTTCTGAATGCCACTCTTTGTAAATTAAGTCAAACAACCTTTCTGATATCATTTTCCATTATGCTTTGCACATATTGCATCCTCTGGCTATTTTCTATTTTGAATATACTTGGCTATGTCATGACTGTCCATCTATACATGCAATTCCCATTCCCAAAATGCTGTTTACCACCTTCCCCCACTCCCTTGCCCTGGGAAACTACTATTTTTCTCTCAATAGAGGTCAAACATCTTATCTTTGGAAATGCATTTCCTTGTGAAACATTAGGTGTTCTACTTGTGAGCTCCTGTCACTTTGTGGTCATCTCTTTAATGCACTCCAGGAAGAGATGAGAAGAGAGTCTAACAAAGGCTGTCTAGTGGAACCATAGAAACAGGGAATGGTGAACCAAGAAGACAATCTGATTAAACCTGGTTTAAGTCAAAGAAAGATTCACATGTTTTAAGCATATATGTCCATATAGAGACAAAGGGCAACTGCTCCAATTTATTGATTCTCTTTTGAAATTGTTTTTATAAAAACAAGGTTAAATTTGATTATAGTCAAATTCATCAATCTAATATTCTATTTACTGGGCTTTATATTTTTGCTTGAGACTACTTTGAGAGAATCCTTTTTATTTTCTGTGATTATGTTGGCTTCAGTTTTAATGTTTAAATCTGGAATTTATTTTGTTATAAGGAATGAAATAGGAATCCAACCATATGTTTTTTCTTTTTTTTTTTTTTAAGATTTTATTTATTTATTTGACAGAGAGAGACACAGCGAGAGAGGGAACACATGCAGGGGAAGTGGGAAAGGGAGAAGCAGGCCAAGCAGGGAGCCTGATGTGGGGCTCAATCCCAGGGCCCTGGGACCATGACCTGAGCCAAAGGCAGACACTTAACGACTGAGCCACCCATGCTCCCCCGTAGGTTTTTTCAATTGGCTAGCCAGTTGTCCCAATTTATTTTTTTGAATAAGCCATTGTTCACTGTTTTTACCAGTAAATTAAGATTGTGTTATATTTTAAAATTAATTTGTTAGAGTCACATTATTTTACTTGTAAATTTTTACAAGATGTCACACCTTTTGCAATACTTGTAATTTAAGGAAAATCTGCATTGTTATTTTATGTTAGTTGAGTTCACTAGGGCTGGTCAGTCAATTATATCAAGATTAGTGGGTAGAACTTAGCCTCCTTATATCAAACATATAGTGTCTTAACCTATTGTCTTAATTTGGGTCCTCCAAAAAGCAGATACTGAGACCAGGATTTAGGTGGAGTTAGTTTATTTGGGAAGCACAACAAGGAGTATATTAATGAGCAAGTTTCCACTGTGGGGTCATCCCCTGTGAATTCTCTAAGATGTCATGTGAAACATGCTTTGAAATATTCCTCCATGGTGCAGGAGAAAGCATTCAGGAAGAGAAGTGAGATAAAGCTTAAGTTTTCCTTTATTTCATTTGTGTGTTCACTGGAGTAGCACTTTTAATTTTCTTTAAGAACTTTTCCTTTGCATTCACAACTTGATTGTTCAGCACAATAGGTCTAGCTTTTGGTCCGTCCCAGCTTTCAACATGCTTTCCTCACTAAGCCTAACCATTTCCAGCTTTTGATTTAAAATGAGAGACGTGCAACTCTTCCTTTCACTTGAACACTTAGAGGCCACTGTAGGATTATTAATTAGCCTAATTTCAATATTGTTGTGTCTTAGGGAATAGGAAGACCCAAGAAGAGGAGAAGGGTAGGGGAGTGGCTGGTCAGTGGAGCAGTCAGAAAACACAAAACATTATCAATTAAGTTCACCATCTTAAATGGACACCATTCATGACACCCCAAAACAATTACAATAGTAACATCAAAGATCATTGACCCCAGATCATCATAACAAATATAATAATGAAAAAGTTTAGAATAATATAAGAATTACCAAAATGTGACACAGAGACATGAAGTGACCAAATGCTGTTAGAAAAATGGTGCTGACAGAATTGCTCAGTGCAGGGTTGCCAAAAACCAATTTGTTTAAGAAAAAAAAAAAAGCAGTTATCTGCAAAGTGCAATAAAGAAAAGCAAACAAAGAAAATGAAGTATGCCTGTATCCATCCAAAATCTTGCTTCAAAGCTATGTTAACTCTTCACTTCACAATATAGTATGAAAATAATTTCATCACCTTGACACTCCTCAGAACATCACACTGGTCCACCATCTTGACGGAAGCATGCTAACCAAATCTAGAGAACAGGAAATGGCAAATACTGTGAATCCATGTCAGAATATGGGAGAAAAGCTCCATAAATATTTAGAGGCCTGCCACACTGGGGATATTTTTAGGGGTACAACAGTCTGGCAGCACACTAAGACATTCCCTTCAAGCTAAAGCACAAATTAATAAAACTCAAATCTCCTACCACTGACAAAGAAGCATAGTACCTGATAGGTAAGTCACTCTGGCCCCGTCTTTTCTCCTCTTCTGCTTTTTTCTCTTTTTCCCCTCACCTTCTTTTCCTTTTTTCTCTTTGATTTTCAGTATTCATTTGAAAATAAATTTGTGAAATCACCTATAAAAATTTCTAGGCCTGTAAAAAATGCATTGAAATGTTCCTAAAGATTTCAAATATAGGGGCGGCTGGGTGGCTCAGTTGGTTGAGCGACTGCCTTCGGCTCAGGTCATGATCCTGGAGTCCCAGGATCGAGTCCCGCATCGGGCTCCCTGCTTGGCGGGGAGTCTGCTTCTCCCTCTGACCCTTCCCCCTCTCATGCTCTATCTCATTCTCTCTCTCAAGTGAATGGATAAAATCTTAAAAAAAAAAAAAAAGATTTCAAATATATATAAAAGTTGAAAGAGAGTTAATTATGAACTCCCACCAGCTACATTCAGCCGCATCAAGATTATGCCACTCCTGCTTTGTTTATTCCAATTTTGCTGTTGAAATATCTATAGAACAAATCCTAGATTTTATGCTCTTATAGTCCAATTCACTTCAGTATGCATATCTAGAATAGGTTCTTATATTTTATGTGAAGTGGTAATAAATTAAATACTATATTATTTGAAAACAGAATGTAACAAGTTAAGGATGTATATTATAAACCCCAGAGCAACAACTAGACAATTTTTAAAAAGAGGTATTAGTAGTAAGCCAGTAGAGAAGACAAAATAAATTCAAAAAAATATTCAACCAAAGAAGGCACAGAAATAGAAAAAAAAAAATGTTATGAAGAGCAGATGACACAAACAGAAAACCAATAGCAAGATGGTCACATTAGATCCAGTTATAAAAATAATTATAAAAAATTTATATAGCCTGAATACACCAATTAAAGGTAGAGATTATTAAACCGGTTTAAAAAGTAAGGTGTAATCATATGGTGTCTATAAGAAACATTCTTTAAGCAAGTCATATAGATTAAGATACTAGGATGGTAAATGTTAGCTACATAAACACTAATTGTAAGAAAGTAGAATTGCTAAATTGACATTGGAGGAAGTTGACCTGAAGACAAAAAAAAATACTGAGATTAAGAGAGACATTTCATAATGATAAAAAAGGGTCACTTTATCAAGAAAACATAACAACCCTAATTGCATAGGCACATGATATAAAAATAAAATAAACATAAAGTAAAAAACTGGCAGATAAAAGGAGAAATATGTAAATCCATTATTTGTGGATTATTTCAATACTCCTCTCTCACTAATTGGTGGAACAAGTAGATAAAAAATCAGTAAAGATATAGAAGCCTTGAGTTGCAGTATCAACCAACTTGACTTATGTGACATTTATAAAACATTACACCCAACAGTAGCAGAACACATTTTTTTTTTAGAGATAGAGAGCATGTGCACACAAGAGGGGGTGGGGGACGAGGAGAGGGAGAGAGAGAATCTTTTTTTTATTTTTTATTTTTTTTTAAGATTTTATTTATTTGATAGAGAGAGACACAGTGAGAGAAGGAACACAAGCAGGGGGAGTGAGAGAGGGAGAAGCAGGCTTCCCGCCGAGCAGGGAGCCCGATGCGGGGCTCGATCCCAGGACTCCGGGATCAGGACCTGAGCTGAAGGCAGACACTTAACAACTGAGCCACCCAGGCGCCCCGAGAGAGAGAGCATCTTAAGCAGGCTCCACATCTGGTGTAGAGCCTGAGGCAGGGCTCAATCTCACGACTCTGAGATCATGACCTGAGGTAAAATCAAGAGTCAGTCACTTAACCGGTCGCTTAACCAAATGAACCACCTAGGTGCCCCAGAATACACATTCTTTTCAAGTGCACATGGAAAATTCACTATGCTGGTCTATGAAGCAAGTCTCTAGAAATTTAAGAGGTTTAAAATTATACAAGGACAGTTCTCTGAACAAAATATAAGTAAATTAGAAAACAATAACAAAAACGTATTGGGAGAAACTCACCCAAATATATGGACATTAATCAACACACCTTTTACTTGTGGGTGACAGGAGAAATCATGAGGGAAATTGGAAAAATATTTGAACTGAATGAAAATGAATTTTTAAAATATTTTATTTTATTTTATTATGTTGTTAGTCACCATACAGTACATCATTAGTTTCTGATGTAGTGATCCACACTTCATTGTTTTCATATGACACCCAGTGTCCCATGCAGTATGTGCCCTCCTTAATACCCATCAC
>NW_027708318.1:0-334 GCF_054177405.1 Leptonychotes weddellii | reverse complement strand
CTCTCTAAAAAATTAACTTTAAAAAAATAGAATAGGGGCGCCTGGGTGGCTCAGTCGGTTAAGCGTCTGCCTTCAGCTCAGGTCATGATCCCAGGGTCCTGGGATCAAGCCCCGCATCGGGCTCCATGTTCTGCGGGAAGCCTGCTTCTCCCTCTCCCACTCCCCCTGCTTGTGTTCCCTCTCTCGCTGTCTCTCTCTGTCAATTAAATAAAATATTAGAAAAAAAAATAGAATAAAATAGATTCTCCAAAACCTATGTTCCCTTCTGAGTTCAGAGTCTACAATATGCTCATAGAGCACATCCACCTGCCAAAAAGTGTCACTTGTTCTAACT
>NW_027708317.1:0-334 GCF_054177405.1 Leptonychotes weddellii | reverse complement strand
GTGACAAGACGACAGAATGCGGTTATATACAAATAAACCCCATAAAGCTATCAGCTTATTTTTCACTAAAAACTTTGCAGGCCATAAGGGAGTGTCATGATATATACAAAATGCTGAAAGGAAAATATCTGCAGCCAAGAATATTCTATCCAGCAAGGCTGTCATTCAGAATAGGAGGAGAGATAAAGAGTTTCTCATAGAAAGAAAAACTAAAGAGTTTATGACACCAAACCAGGCCTGCAAGAAATACTAAAGAGGAGTATTTGAGTGGAAAAGAGAGGATAAAAGTGACAGTATGAATTAGGAAACACAAAAACAGTAAAAATGAATATTT
>NW_027708316.1:0-334 GCF_054177405.1 Leptonychotes weddellii | reverse complement strand
GAGATCGCAGGGGTGAGGGATGGGGAATGTGCCCTCCCTGAGATTGCAGGGGTGAAGGAATGAAGGGGAAGGAGTGCTCCCTGAGATCGCAGGGGTGAGGGGATGGGGGATGTGCCCTCCCTGAGATCGCAGGGTTGAGGGGACGGGGGACGTGCCCTCCCTGAGATCGCAGGGGTGAGGGGACGGGGGACGTGCCCTCCCTGAGATCACAGGCGTGAGGGGATGGGGGATGTGCTCTCCCGGAGATCGCAGGGGTGAGGGGATGAAGGGGGACGAGCCCTTGCTGAGAACTCTGAGCAGCTTTGGCCCCTGCTGCTACGGTTACACTGGGCTG
>NW_027708315.1:0-334 GCF_054177405.1 Leptonychotes weddellii | reverse complement strand
TAATTGACTTCTCCGCTGGACTTAGCATAATCTCCTCTAGTCCCATCCATGTTGATGTAAAATTTAGGTATTCATCCTTTCTGATGGCTGAGTAATATTCCATTGTATATATGGACCACATCTTCTTTATCCATTCATCTGTTGAAGGGCATCTCAGCTCTTTCCACAGTTTGGCTATTGCGGACATTGCTGCTATGAACATTGGGGTGCATATGTCTCTTCTTTTCACTACATCTGTGTCTTTGGGGTAAGTACACAGTAGTGCAATTGCTGGGTCATAGGGTAGCTCTATTTTTAATTTTTTGAGGAACCTCCACACTGTTTTCCCAAGTGG
>NW_027708314.1:0-334 GCF_054177405.1 Leptonychotes weddellii | reverse complement strand
TTTTTATGTCCCCTGCTGACTTAGGTTTTCCTAAAGACTTATTAAATAGGGTCTGAGGTTTGCTGCTGCTGCAGCTCCTGCTGCTGCTGGTGCTTCTTCTTCTTCCTTCTTTCTTCCTCCTCCTCCTTCTTGTTCTTATTCTTGTTCTTCTTCTTCTTCCTCCTCCTCCTCCTCCTCTTCTTCTTCTTCTCCTCCTTCTTCCTCCTCCTCCTCGTCCTCTTCTTCTTCTCCTCCTCCTCCTTCTTCCTCCTCCTCCTCTTCTTCTTTTTCTCCTCCTCCTCCTCCTCTTCTTCTTCTCCTCCTCCTTCTTCTTCTCCTTCTTCTCATTCTCCTC
>NW_027708313.1:0-334 GCF_054177405.1 Leptonychotes weddellii | reverse complement strand
TTTTTTTTTTTTTTTAAAGATTTTATTTATTTATTTGACAGAGAGAGTCACAGCGAGAGCAGGAACACAAGCAGGGGGAGTGGGAGAGGAAGAAGCAAAGAAGCCGGCTTTTCGCTGAGCAGGGAGCCCGACGCAGGGCTCGATCCCAGGACCCTGGGATCATGACCTGAGCCGAAGGCAGTCGCTTAACCGACTGAGCCACCCAGGCGCCCCTGCTGATCTTTACTTTAACTGGTATTTGGGTGACTTAAATTGCAAAAGAAATGTAGCCAGTCCAAATTATACTTTACAAAGACTTCAAACATTGGTGATTTCTGAATAAAAACAATGTTTG
>NW_027708312.1:0-334 GCF_054177405.1 Leptonychotes weddellii | reverse complement strand
GCGGAGTAGGGAGCCCGATGCGGGGCTCAATCCCAGGACCCTGGGATCATGACCTGAGCCGAAGGCAGACGCTTAACGACTGAGCCACCCAGGCACCCCTGTTGTGGATAAGTTTGTACACAGAGAATTAAACTCAGATTCTGTTGCGAGCAGTCTCCCACACGTTTATTTAACATATTTATTAAGCATCGATGATGTTTAAGGGTATATGTATAAACCACTGTGCCAACTACTGCTATCAGATAACAAAATGCAAAGTAAAATAATAAACTGATACTTTGCCCCCCTTTTTAGCCCAAGTCGGTGAAATCTTCAAAGTGTCCTTCATTTTAAT
>NW_027708311.1:0-334 GCF_054177405.1 Leptonychotes weddellii | reverse complement strand
TTAATGGAAATGACTCAATCCAAATTTTAAAATTTAAATGATGTTTAAATATTGCATGTCTCAGCACACTGAGAGAAAATGATCTTGCCAACAATTATTTTCAAAGTCACATTTTCACAGCAGTAAATACCATTAAAAATAAACCGTATATCCAAGAGCTCTCATTGCAACATTGTTTGTAAGAGGAGAAAACTTGAAAGTAACCCAAATGTCTATCAAAGGAGATGCATAAAGAAATTGTGCTGTGTTCATACCGTGCAGCTATTAAAAAGAATAAAGGAGGGCGCCTGGGTGGCTCAGTTGGTTAAGCGACTGCCTTCAGCTCAGGTCATGA
>NW_027708310.1:0-334 GCF_054177405.1 Leptonychotes weddellii | reverse complement strand
TCTTTAAGAGTCAACCAGCCTGCCTGGCATAGAACAAAGGTGTGCTGCAGAGCTGGGTGGGCAGGCAGCCCAGACACAGGGTGAAGGCAGGGATCTGAGGAACACCTGGGACACATAAGGGGAGATAGTTCGCTCTTCTGGGAGGGCTTCTTGTATAGCAGCAGGAGCGAACGCTCCTCTCCTGGGATGAGGGAAGGAACTGGCATCAGCTCCCTCCCCTAACCCTCAGCTTACACTAACTTCAGTAAGCAGCACAGTGACAACAATGGCAGCCTAAACCACTTACACCAAGTCCCACCCCCTTGCACTCTGCAGGTGCTGCTTTTCTTCCTTC
>NW_027708309.1:0-334 GCF_054177405.1 Leptonychotes weddellii | reverse complement strand
GACCCTCCTTGCTCTTCAGACCCCACCTTCTCCCATCTCTCCCACTCCAGCTGGTCTGCCCCTCCCAGTATATGCAGCCTCATGCCCATGACTGACCTTTCTGGCCTGGCCTCAGCTCCTGGGCTCCTGTGACCTGCTCTCATGAGCAGCCCCATTGGGCTCCAGGCCCTGCTGACTCCCTGCCCCCAGCCACAACATTGGGGTGCACAGGCTGCGAATCCCAATAGACTCTTGGCCTCCAGAATCTTAAAGGCCCAAATGGGAGCGAGTGATGAAGACAGGTCTGGAGGTGGCGAGAGAAACTTCTGCCTGCACCCAGCCAGGCATTCTTCTG
>NW_027708308.1:0-5980 GCF_054177405.1 Leptonychotes weddellii | reverse complement strand
GTATATTATATGTAAAAAAAAAAAAAAGAAGTAGAAGATAGAAGGAGGGGAAGAATGAAGGGGGGGTAATCGGAGGGGTAGACGAACCATGAGAGACGATGGACTCTGAAAAACAAACTGAGGGTTCTAGAGGGGAGGGGGATGGGTGGATGGGTTAGCCTGGAAAAAATAAGATAAAATAAAATAAAATCATGAATAGGCGTTAAAATTAATTAATTAATTATAAATAAATAATAAATAAAGCAACAACAAATTCGTAATTCTGCCAAGCATAATAGAACTATCCTACATATTGCTAAAAACACACTATGCAATTACCAGAAGAGGAAGTAAATTTCTTGAGTGATATTTACTCTTCTCTTATATATCCTGCAAAAACACAGGACTCTAAAATTAACAGTATATAAATATATATAAATATAAATTCATTCTGAAATGAATCTTTTATAGATAGCAGATCTATGGGTCTCTCTTATTTATCCAATCTGATACCCTGATTCTTTTGATTGGAGCAATTAGTCCATTTACATTCAGAGTAATTATGGAAAGATATGGATTTGGTGCCATTTTATTACCTATAAATTCACTATCTGTAGATTGTCTCTGTTCCTTTCTGGTCTTTGCTACTTTTAGGCACTCTCCTTACTCAAAGGTTCCCCTTTAATATTTCTTGCAGGTCTGTTTGTTCAAAAATTCCTTTAGTTTTTGTTAGTCCTAAAAACTCTTTATCTCTCCTTCTATTCTGGCCAACAGTCTTGCTGGATAAAGTATTTCTGCCTGCATAGTTTTCCCACTTAGCATGTTGAATATAAGGACTGCCAGGTCTCTGTGGACAGGTCTGCTGCCAGCCTTATTTGTCTACCCCTGTGGTTAATGACCTCTTTTCCCAAGCCGCTCTCAGGATTTTCTCTTTATCTTTGAAATGTGCATGCTTCACCATTATATGTTGAAGTGTTGACCTATTATTTTTATTAATTTTGAGTGTGGTTCTCTGTGCCTCCTGGAATTGAATGCCTGTTTCCTTCCCCAGATTATGAAAGTTCTCAGCTATAATTTGTTCAAATAAACCTTCTGTCCCTCTCTCCCACTCTTCATCTTCTGGGACCCCTATTTTCAGGATACTATTTCACTTTATGGAATTGCTGAGTCCTTGAAGTATCCCTTCATGACCTAGTAGTTCCCTTCTCTCTTCAGCATCCTTATTTTCCATCATTTTGTCTTCTATATCACTGACTCTCTCTCCTGTCTCATTTATCCTTGCTATTAAAGCCTCCATTTGTGTCTGCATCTCAGTAATAGCATTTTTAATTTTGACCTGATTAGATTTCAGTTCATTTATTTCTACAGTAAGTGATTCTCTGATGTCTTCTATGCTTTTTTCAAGCCCATCTATTATCTTTATAATTGTTGTTTTAAATTCTAGTTCAGACATTTTACTTATGTCCATATTGATTAAATCCCTGGCAGTGTACATTACCTCCTATTCTTTCGTTGGGGTGAATTTCTCTGTCTAGTCATTTTTTTCCAGGAAAGAAAATAGAAGAGAAAAAGGAAAAAAAAAAAACCAGCAATAACAATAACAAAAACTTCAGGAAGTGTTTCTGTTGTATGCTGTATACACCCTGCTGTTGTGTTTTGGCTGTTCTGTCCCACTTGTCCTTCCTCTACAGAGTTCCTCATTGCTTGTAATGGGGAGTGTTTGGACCTTTAAATGGGTGTGCTTTGATTTGTTTGTTGAGATAAGCCTGTAAAAGAAAAAAGAAAAAGAAAAACTAAAAACAAAAAAAGCCTGATCTGAGACAAAAGGAAAGGAAAAGAAATTAAAACACAAACAGACAATAAACTATAAGACTAAAAAAATAAGAAGGAAGGAAAAAAGAGTAGGGAAAGAAGAAAAGAAAGGGGAAAAAAAAACAGCCTTATCCAAAAAATATAAGAGGAAACAAATGAACAAAATATTATAAGCCTGATACAAAAAATTAAGGAGAAAGATAAAAGAAAAAAAAAGAAAAAATATATATAATAAAGGATAAAGAATGAAAAATAAGAAATAGAAAAATAAAACAAATTAAGAAAATGGGAGAAAAAAAAAAAAAGAAGCAAGCCTGGTCCTGTTTCCACCTGAAGCTGATATTTTGGAGCTTTCTTTAATCAGTAGACTTGGTAGATGTAGGGGCCTGGGTTGGTCTTCTGAAGGAGAGGCCTGCTTGTCTATCTCCCAAGCTGACTTGCCCTTGTAAAGATGCCCCTGCCGGGCATGAGGAGGCAGGATTTAGTATAGGGGACTCCAGCATCCACTGGAGGTGCTGTGTTTCTCTCTGAAGTCTGACTGTGCTGGTGGGTGGGAGGAGGGTGTGGTAGTGGAGGAGGAAGAATATGGTGTCACACCACCCTCTTTTGCCTGGGAGGGGAACCCTTGGCCACTGCTGGTGAGGAGGCCCTCTTAGAAAAGTGAACACTCTCCTGTGTCCTGGCCTTTTGCCAGTTCCCTGCCCTTACTTTTCTGTGCGTGGACCATTGGTGCACCCAGAGCCATAGATCTCCTGTATTTTATCTCTGGACAGTGGCTGGGATTCAAAACTCCAAGTTTTTTTGGTTTTTTTGTTTGTTTGTTTCTGTTTTATGTTATGTTGTTAGTCACCATACAGTACATCATTAGCAAAACTCCAAGTTTTAAAGGATGTGGTAGGGTGCAGGCCCACTCCCTTTTCCTGAAAGAGAGGGTCAAGGTGTGCCTAGCAGTGAACCATCCTGAAAAGCAGTTGCAAAGTGCACACCCAGAGTTTAGAGTTAATTTAAATGTTCAGTGAAAAACTGGAACCAGGTTATCAGCTGTATGCATGTGAGTCAGTTCCCTACTCCATTCTGTCCCAGAAAAGCAGTTGCAGAGCTTAAATCTATTGTGGCAGACAGCAGAAAGTGGTGGCCAGGTTATCTGCAATCTGCTACTGTCTCTGCTTTCTGCTCAGTTCTGCCACAGAAAAGCAGTCACCAGGCATGCACACAGAGATGTAAGCCTATTGTGGCTTACAGCAAAAGGTTGTTAAGAGGTTTTCTGCCCTTGTGAGCACCTCTGACCCTGCTGTTGAGCACTGCTCAATGGCTCCCAGCTAGCTTTTTATCCTTGGAGAGGCAAAACATTCTCTTCCAAATGCCCTCCAAGAAAGGGAGCAATCTCTCATGTACCACCCCAGGGGTCTTCTTACCATGGCTTATTGTGTTGTCCCTACTTGCTGGGCTCTCTCTCACTTTCTCCCTCTCCTCTACTTTTCTCCACAAAAAAGTGTTCCCTGTCCCCTTTGTGGCCATGAGGTTTTCCTCTTCCCCAATTCACAGCTCCAAACCTCGCACCTGCCACGTTCTCTCACTCCAACTGTGCAGATTGTTTCCTTAATCCTCAGATCGTCTTCCTAGTTATTCCAAATAGTTGAATGTTGACCTAGCTGTATTTGGAAGATGAGGCAAGTTCAGGGTCATCCTACTACTCCACAATCTGGTTTCATTGTATTTGGAAATTTTTTGCTTCCTGGAATTGAATGTCTGTTTCCTTCGACAGATTAGTTTTCAGCCATTATTTTTCAAATATGGTTTCTGTTCTCTCTCTGTTTCTCCTTTCTGGGACTCCTATAATGTAAATGTTAGTAAATTTGATGTTTTCCCAGAAGGTTTTTTTTTATTCTTTTTTTCTTTTTCCTGTTTCAATTGGGTGATTCTGCCACTCTGTCTTCAAGATTGCTGATTCATTCTTCTGCATCATCTAATCTGCCCTTGGTTCTCTGCAGTGTTTTTGTTTGTTTGTTGTTTGTTCTGTTTTATTTTAATTTTAGTTATTGTATTCTACAACTCTGGTTGGTCTATATATAGAGATGTATATGCATTTTTTTTCCTATCTCTTTGTTTAAGTTCTCCTTGTTTCCATTCATTCTCCTGAGTTTGATGATAATCCTTATGATTATTACTCTAAGTTATTTATCTGATAGATTACTTACATCCACTTCATTTAGTTATTTTTCTGAGTTTTATCTTGTTCATTCATTTGGAACAAATACCTCTGTATCCTCATTTTGCCTAATTCTCTGGGTTTTTTTCTATGTAGATCAGTAATGTCTCCTTGTCTTAAAGGAGTTGATTTATGCAGAAGGTGTCTTGTGGGGCCCAGTAGTACAAATCACCCAGGTCACCCAAAGATGCCCTAGGAGCATCCCCTGTATGACCTACATGAATCCTCCTGTTGTGATTAGGTCATAATTGGTGTGGACTCAGATATACAGGCTTGTCCCTCACAGCTGTCTGTGAGGTCTGACCATGACTGCTGTGGGAGTAATGGTGAGTGAGTCTGGCCCCTGGCCCATCTGGCTGAAAGGAACTGTAATGGCTGTTGCAGGCACACTGGTGTGTGGGTTGTCCCCAGGTGTGGCTGGATGCAAGGCCCAGCTGCAACATTTGTGAGTGTGCTGGTGGGCAGAGCAGGTTTCCTTCATGGCTTACTATGAGGCCTAGCTGTAACCATTATAGACATTCTAGTGTTTTGGTCTGTTCCCTCGAGATGTGATGCTTGGGGGGGGTTCCAGTGATGGCTGAAGGTGCCCATAGGGACTATTGGTATGGAAAGCCTCCTGGGAGGGTCTGCAGGGCCAGCTGAGGGTGCCTTCTGGAAGTGCTGGTGTAAGGAGCTGTCTAGGAAGGCTCTGAGCCAGCTGAGCATGATCACCAGAAATGCCAGGGTGCAGAGCCACCTAGGAGGGCTCCACTTAGCTGAGCATGCCCAACAGGAGGGTAGGAGTGGGAAGTCACTTGGGAGGAGCTCAGGCCAGCTGAGGGTGCCATCTGGGAGACAGTGTGGGGAGTCATCCTGAAGGGTTTCAAGGCTAGGCAGGCAGGTTGGGTGGTGTAAATCCACAGAGGAACACTGTTATAAGGTGAGAAGTACTATCACTATAGATGAAAACTATCAGACATTGCACCCAACCATTAGGCCAGCTAGGTAGAAGAGGGTAAGAAACATGGCAAATGGCAGTGTGTCTGTTCCCAGCGAACATTCAAACAGATCCCTTTCCCTCCCACACATACCTTAAAATGAGTCGGAGGATCTCCTTTATGTGTAACAGCCATTCTTCAAACCGCTGCCTTTGCTCTGCAATTCCTAGTAAACGAGATTGTGTTCTGGTCCTTTAAGAGCATAATTTTGGTTTGTAACTGCTCTCCCACTGTCCCAGACATAATCCATGTTGGTTTTCAAAGCCAGATATTGTGGATGTTCATTTTTCTTGGTGTGTGTGCCCTGGCTTGTAGAGTCAATGTGAGTTTGAATACCACATTCCTCAGGGAGGACTTTTATGCTTGTGATATCTTTCCACTTAAGGGTCACTATGCTAGGAGTGTGGATTCTGAGTTAAACATATCTCCACCCCTCCTACCTATCCCAATGTGGATTTTCTTTATATCCTTAGTTGTGTATGAGTTTTTCTGCTAGTCTCAAGTTCATTCTTAAAGACATTTGTTCTATATGTAGTTGTAGATTTTGCTGTGCCTGTGGGAGGTGAGCTCAGGTTCTTTCTACTCCATTTTGATCCCACCCAAAACTTTTGGTCATTTTTGACAACTTCCCAAAATCAAATTATTATTATAGATTTTTTTTCACAGGGAACTTTTAATGAGTTAAACATACAGCTATTTTGTTTTGTTCTGTTTTCTTTTTAATCCAAAAACTTTTATTTTTTTTTTATTATGTTCAATTAGCCAACATATAGTACATCATTAGTTTTTGATGTAGTGTTCAATTAGTTTCATATAACACCCAGTGCTCATCACATCATGTGCCCTCCTTAAACAATCAGCCATTTAACCCAGCCTCCCCAAAACCTTTCCTCCAGTAACCCTCAGTTTGTTCTCTATACCTAAGAGTCTACTTCCTGGTTGACATCTCTTTTTTGAAATATATTCATCTATTTTCTTTCATAAATTCCACATGAGTGAAATC
>NW_027708307.1:0-14449 GCF_054177405.1 Leptonychotes weddellii | reverse complement strand
GGTATTGAGGAGGGCACATTCTGCATGGAGCACTGGGTGTTATGCACAAACAATGAATCATGGAACACTACATCTAAAACTAATGATGTAATGTATGGGGATTAACATAAGAATAAAAAAAACAAAAACAAAAAACAATTCCACATGTAACAGTATCAAAATAATAAAATACATAGGAATAAATTTAATGAAAGTAAAATATGGAAAAAGAAACTGTAAGGCATCATTGAAAGAAATTGTAAGAGACCTCAATGAATGGAAAGACATCTCATGTTTATGGCTTTTGTTTATGAATATTGTTAATATTGTAATATTTCCCAAATTGACATGTAGATTCAACATATGTTCTATCCTAGCTGTGACTTTTGCAGAATTGACAAGCTGATCCTAAAGGTCATGTGAAAATGCAAGGAATTCAGACAGCCAAAAGAAATATTGGGAAAGAAGAAAGTTGGAGAACTCATACTTCCTGATACCCTAATTTCCTGCAAAGCTACAGTGATCAAGACTGTGCACCACTGGTGTAAGGGTAGACATGAGCTCAACTGAATAGAACCGAGAGTTCAGAAATAAACCCATATATCTATGGTTAATTGATCTTCAACAAGAGTACCAAGATAATTGGGAAAGCAATAGTTTTTCAATAAATGTACTGGGACAATTGAATCTTTAAATATAAAACGATGATTTGGAGCTTCCTCATACTATATTCAAAAACTAACTCAATATGGACAAAAATCTACATGTAAGAGCTAAAACTAATAAATCCTAGAAGAAAAGATATGTATAAATCTTTGACACCTTGGATCAAACAATTGCTTTTTAGGTATGATACCACAGGCACAAGAAACCAAAGAAAAAATAGATAAATTGGACTTCATCAAAATTTTAAACTTTTATACTTCAAAGGACATCATCAAGAAAGTGAAGACAATGTGTAATCACAGAATGGGAAAAATATTTGAAAATCAAATCTGATAAGGATTTAGTATCAAGAGTATATAAAGAACAACTCAACAATAAAATGACAAGTAACCCAATTTTAAGATGGACAAAGGATTTGAAAAGATATTTCTCCAAGTAATATATATGAATAACCAATAAACACATAAAAAAGATGTTCAACATCATTAGCTATTAGGGAAATGCAAATCAGAACCACAGTGAGGTACATCTCACATCCAAAGACAATAACGAGTGTTGACAAGGATATGAAGAAACCCTAACACTTATACATTGTTGGTGGGAATTTTGAAGTGGTTCAGCCACTATGGAAAACTGTTTGGCAGTTTTTCATAAAGCTGAAAATAACTACTAGCAATTCCATTCCTAGTTATATACCCAAGAGAACCAACAACATGTACATATAAAAATTTGTATGCAGATGTTCATAGTATCATTTTTAATAGTAGTCAAAAAGTGGGGACAACTCCCACAGATGTCAATTGATTGATAATAGGTTAACAAAAAGTGGTATATCCATACAATGGAATATTATTCAGCCATAGAATAGGATGAAGTACTTATATATGCTGTAACCTGGATGAACTTTGAAAACATAGGGCTAAGTGAAAGAAGCCAGACACAAGAGGCCACATAGTGTATGATTCCATTCACATGAAGTGTTCAGAATAGGAAATCCATAGAGAAAGAAAGTAAGTTCTGTGGAACTGTGGGAAGAAGGAATAGGGAGTGGCTGGTAATGGATATGGGTTTCTTTTGAGAATGATGAAAATATTCTGGAAGAAGATAATGGGAAAAGGTAACCACTGGGATTGTACACTTTGAAAGGGTGACTTAATTCATGGTATGTGAATTATAGCTCCAAAAATTATATGAGAAAAAATTAGTATCTTTGTCTTCCACCTATTAGGTATTGGCATATTTTTATGTCCCTTGATTTCCATCCATCTCCTTGGTTTTTAGAGATTGTCTAGACTTTTTTTTTTGTAAAGATTTATTTATTTGAGAGAGTGAGAAGGAGAGAGAGAGAGTACATGAGAGGGGGGAGGGTCAGAGGGAGAAGCAGACGCCCCGCTGAGCAGAGAGCCTGATGCGGGACTCGATCCCGGGACTCCAGGATCATGACCTGAGCCGAAGGCAGTCGCTTAAGCAACTGAGCCACCCAGGTGCCCTGATTGTCTAGACTTTTAATGTGGGAATTTTTTGGACACATTTTATCTTTTCATTTTCCCAAATCTTAGTTTTTCCCCATATGCGCATTTCCCTAAGGGTAATGCCTACTGGGGAAGGACTCAAGGCTGAGCCTGATTTGTGAGTTTGTGTCATCTCTGGCTAATTTAAGGAGAAGAATCTCTAGAAGTGAGAGCCACAGGCACCAAAAGATCGCACAGCCATCACCACCTTACTCTCACCCCACCATGCAGCTCTTAGAGTCAATGCGTTTTGGAAAAAGTTGTCTCCCTAGGTTGAATCCTTGAACTGTGGGGCTTTTAGGTGGTGTGAGTACAAGAGTGGAATGCTAAAGGCCAGTTGTCATTAACTCACCACTCCAGAGGGCTTTTAAAGGAGTGAAGAAGCTATTATATTTATCTTGATATTTATGTGATTCTGAATTCCCCAAATCTTGTGACACCAATTCAGAGACATTTTCACCAATTATGCAGATCTAGGGCTCTTGAATGCAGCCTAGTCTTCCAAGTGTGATAGCTTCAGCACCCCAGTATCTTTCATTATTAACCAATGAGCCTCGGAGGAACTTGTTTCTTTTCCCTGATGATAACTGGAACACATGGATATGTTATGAAATAGAATGCAAAAATTATGGAATTTGAAGATAAAACACCCAATTTGCAATAAGCCATTTTAGTCTAAACTGATATCAGACCTACTGAGGTCCTTTCACTTCTGCCTAAAGGAATATTTTTGGTAGGGATGTTTGAGAAACAGGATTCTAAGTCAATAATCTGCCATCCCTTACTCGACCCCATGGTTGAGGCTGAGTGTTACCATGTTGAAGCGAGATTGTAAGCTCCTGCATACTAACTCCTGAAAACCATGTTGTAGTTTTGGAAACTCACTTTATTTTTGTTTAATTTAGCTTGATGTCAGCAAGTACTTTTTACAGCTCATGTTTAAAAATTATCAAGTTTCTTCACTTGTGGGGACCATTGTATCATAGTTCCTGATGAAAGCTCTGGCACGAGGGCCCCCCCAAAGAGTTCATTTTCATTTCCAAATGTAGGCAAATGGCATAATGCAGCTTATAGTGTGATTTTTGAAGAGTTCCAACCCCTCCAGCAGTGTTTAGAAATATTAGTCCAAATATTTGGCTATCACACTGAAAGGTGGTGTTGTGGGAGGCAAAGAGCATAGAAATGGAAGTGAAGTTTTGATGTATTTTTCAAAGAGGGGGTTAAAGGGAAGAGGTTTGGTGGCAGGCATCTCTGGAAAACATGCTGACTAAAATAAAAACTCATTCTCCAGCTTTCTCATCTGCTACACACTGGATTTCTTCTGAAAAATACCGTGTTTAATGAAACATACATCCTGAATGTAAAATACATTGAGGAGGGAATAGCAGTTACCAACTTCTGCCCAGTTAAATGTTTACTCTAATAAATGAGTTGCCTGTGCAGATGTTCAGTTATAATTTCTCATGGTGCCTAGTCCTAATTTCCATCTTTAAAGTGCGTTTTAAAAATCCTGGAATGAACATTGGGTTTTTAAATTCAGAAGATTCGTGATAATCTTATCAGCAATCTGCATAGTAATTTTTCTCTAGTAGGTGACTTCTCTGTGAATCCTGGGAAATCTTGGGAATTCATTGCCCCTAAACTTTCTGCTCAAAAATTTCTTACCTAGATAGAAAAGTCTGTGTCAGGCATGCTGTTGTGAATCCGGGCTGCTGAAGGAAATGGCAACCTTGATAGTGATGAGGTAGGATGTATCAGTCAGTTTTTGCCACAGTAGTACTGCATAACAAACCACCCCAAAACACAAGACAATGTATCTCTTTCTAGCTTATGTGAGTCAACTTGTCTGGGCTCAGCTGGGTCTGACTTCGGGCCATGGGTTCAGTTTAGATCTGCTCCAAGAATTTCATTTGTCCAGGATGAGTGGACTAATCCCCAAGGCATGTTCTTCTCATGGTGATGGCAAGAGGATGTGACTAGTTGTGAAGGTGCATCAGATAATACCTCATTGGCCAAAGCAGACATGCTGCCCAACCCAAAGTCAAGGGCAGGCAAATATATTCTGCCTTTAATAGGAGGGATTGTGAACACACAGGGCAACAGGTATGGATATAGGAAAGGGTGAAGAAATAGAGCCAGTATTACAATCTGCCAGCAATTCAATGCAGCTTTTCTTGGAGTGTGTCAAATTATAATAAAATAAATTCTAAATTGTCTTACCATGAAGTTATAGCATGTGTGCACCCTTTTCTTATTCGATATACCCAGAGAGAAAGGCTGTTTGCTACAGGGTGGTGATGATTTTCAACCATTTGCTCATTTTAAGTTTTTAAAGCTTCAGAACCCCCTTTTAAAGCAATTTTATGTAGAACTTCAATTTATGAAATGGATAGTAGTGGAGCAACTTCAGTGTGAGGGTAGAGAGAAAGGAGAGTCGAGGGTAGGATTTCTAGGTAAAATACAGGATGTCAGCTAAATTTGGATTTCAGATAAACAATGAATAGTTTTTTTAGTTTAAGTATGTCCCTTTGGTGTCCTTCCTTCCTTCCTTCCTCCCTTCCTCCCTTCCTTCCTTCCTTCCTCCCTCCCTTCCTTCCTTCCTTTCTTCCTTCCTTCCTCTCTTCTTTTTTTTTTTAAAGATTTTTTTTTTTTTTTTTATGAGAAATAGAGAGAGAGAGAGGATGGTGGAGGAGCAGAGGGGGAGAGAATCCCAAGCAGACTCTGGAGAAAGACTCTGAAGCAGACTGCACTGAGCATGGAGCCCAACATGGGGCTTGAACTCATGACCCTGAGTTCCTGACCTGAGCCAAAATCAAGAGTCAGATGTTTAACCAACTGAGCCACCCAGGTGCCCCATCTCTCTCCTTCCTTCCTTCCTTCCTTCCTGCCTTCCTGCCTTCCTGCCTTCCTGCCTTCCTGCCTGCCTGCCTTCCTTCCTTCCTCCTTTCTTCCCTTCCTCCCTCACTCCTTTCTTTTTCTCTCCTTTCTTTCTTCTAAATCTGGCAACTCTAGTTGAGTGTGACACATAACTGTGCCCATTCCACCTACCCCTTTACTACCTGCTATCTAAAATGTGCCTTGATGCCCCTGGCCTGCTTGGACAGAGCCATGCTTCTCTCCTTTTCCAGACTGTAGGAGCAACAGGTTTCTAGGCCCTCACCTATCTTCCTAGGGCTCTTCCACGGAAAACACAGCTCAGAAATGCCTCTGTCCCCTAGTGCCTCTGTCCCCTGGGCTCCTTAGGGGAAAGCTTTTGGGAGAGAAAACTGATACTTGGCTGAGGACTGAGCCTACAAGAGCAACCCAGAGACAGACTGAAACTCTCCAGCAGCCACCAATGCTAAATTGTGGAGTGAGTGCTGAAAAAAAGAAGCTGCATGAATCATTTGGAAAGAGTTCCCATGCTTAAAAAAATGAAAGGAAGGAATGATCGAAAGTCCTGCGCCATTATAGTTTCTGATCAGGGTAGTGATTGATTCCCCATCGAGCACCTAAAAAACTGATTTTTGCTGGAGGCAGACCTGGAATGGGCAGGACTATGAGTGCTCCACAGCCCCCTCCCTGCCCTCCCCCACTGGAGCTGCTCCCCCACCCCACACTGTACCTCTCATTACGGAGGGTCCGATTAGCCTGATTGAGAAGATCACAGGGTTCGGTGAGGCATCTTCCTTCTTCTTGCTTTTTGGAAATTCAGCTTCTCTGGCCCTCTGACTATACTATTTTTTGCAGAACAGTGAGCACCTTATGTTTACACAAAGCTAATGGGCCCTATTAGAACTGATGTGATTGATTTTCTTCCCTCAGTGCAGGGATTTAAATTGTGGGGAGTCAGGGGAGACCTGGGGTCACAGGGAAATGGAAGTTGCTTTAGATCTGTGTCTCTGTGGATCAGCAGCAGATGGGCACATAAGAGCCTGAAGACCGTTGCATTAAATATTGCTCCCTTAAGAGCACACCAGTCTTCCTGACTGTTTTAATGAGTGGGAAATATTTCATCTACTTTCATGCAGACATCAACAGGGAGCTGAAGAGTTCTGGGGAAAAAAAAAAAAGCTACCTAGAAGCGGTTAAATGCTTTTGCTTTTGTTGGCTTAATATCCCATTTGCAAAAGAAGTCCAGAAGGTAGAGGTCTCTGGAAAACTGAGATCAAGGCCTGGCTGCAGTCAGTTCTGGTGGGGGAGGAGAGGGGTGGAGGGAAGGCTTGGACTCCCTCCCGGACTTTCCCATCCATCCCCAGGGATGGGCTAAAGCCATGGGCACCAGTGTGTTCTTTGGCCTCCTCTCTGTCTATCCAGAAGATAAATAATGCATTGGTCTCATTTATTTGCTTGAAACAGTAACTGGACAAAGTAAAAATCCTTTTCCTGTCTCAGAAAAGGACAAAAACTGTATGTACTTCTCTTGCAACTTATATGATGTATTTCATGCTGCTAATTATCATAAGAACTGCATGACTGTAGGAGAAATCAGTGCTATTGGCAAGGTGAGAAATCTCATAAATGTGTATAAAAGCCACATGGAAGGAACGAGAGAAATCAGTGGACTTTTCAATGTATTCCCTGTAATAGCAATGCTCCGTCATATCAGGGATGCTTTTGTGTAACTTTTTAATGCAGATAGACTTGCCTTCATATTTGATCATTCATTCCAGATGCCAATACGAATAGGTAAGTTTTTGTCAAAATGGGGACAACAATCTATGTTGCTTACTTTCTGAACATGTAATGTTTGTTTAATATAAGTTTCATATAAATTTATTTAATATAAATTTAATTATTTAATAGACATTGTATTTAATATAAGGTTGCCCATAAGTACTTTTCCACCTTTTTCTAGAGTTTGCTTTGCCCAAAGGCCTCCAGGTAGAAGAGGGACAGACCCAGCTCTAGCTGAGTATAAAATCTAACCTTTAGATTTAGACTCCCCCACATAGTCACCAAGGTAAGGGTGGCCTTAATCTCCATTTACATGGCCAGTTTGCTGAAGACTGTACATATGGCAAAGGGCCTTTCACAGGTACTTTTTCTTCTTAAAGTTTTCAGTGCATGGCAGACTGAGGTGTGCATTGTGACCACACATGTGCCCTTATTCACATGCATATTTTTCAAGCAGTACTTTCCTTATTCTCTTTTGACCCCAAAGAAAAGAAATAGTCTCCCCCAAATGAATAGTTTTGTGGAATTTCACAAAATCTGAAATGTTGAGCCCATCCCCTGGGAGAAGCCCCATGCTAGATGTGTGATGGGGAGGCCCTCTCGAGGGTCATAAGCCTTCCCTGCTGACCTGTGGCAGGCCAGCCTCTGAGAGAGCTTTGAGGAGACCCTGCTAATTACAGGCACCTAACGTAATTAAAAGCAGCACTCTGTTCCTTTTGGCTCCTTGTGGGATACTACTCATCTGTGACATATCATCCTAACAATTATTGTTTCTGGTGTTTAATCTCTGAAAGTCCATTTGATCAAGGTTGCCCTGAATTGTCATGATAACTTGATTTCACCTGTATGAATTGTTGGGGAGGGGAAGGAGTAGTAATCCTACTAGACATGGCCTGGGTTACAACTGAGTATATATTTTTTCCCTGAGGGAAAAGTTTTCAAGTTAAAAGACAAAGGTTATGTGTGTGTTTGTGATTGTGTGTATTTGTGATGTGTGTGAGGGAGTCAGAGACAGAGAATGAACAAGCCGTGAGGAGGCCCACTCTCTGGGCTGGGTTTAAACAAAAGACCACCGGGAATGACTAGAAGCACTTTGGGGTGAAGCAGAGGCTGGCTGCTCTCCAAGAATGGCTCTGTCCTCACAGATCTCTCTCAGAATATACAAGGAGTGAGATACAAAGAAAGACTTCATATACGACTGAGCGAGGCTATCAAAAGCCACACCATCCAATAGAACTTTCCGTGGCGATAGAAATGTCCACCATGGTAACCACCAGCCATGCATCTGGCTGTGCAGCTCTTGAAATGTGGCTGGTATGTGCATATGGCTGTGGAACTGATTTTTTAAAAATTAATTTACATTAACTTAAATTTAAATCTAAATGGCTACAGGATCCAGTGACTACCATACCGAACACCACAAATCCAAAGGGACAAATGTAGATACAACTCCTGCTCTTTGATCCCTCCTTGCTGTCACTTAGCCAGGTGACCTGGGCATGGTCCGTCTCCGTCCACCCTGAGCTCTCTCAAAGGGACTCTGACAGGACTCCTGGTCTGCAATTCCTTCTGCTCCAGGAGCCCGACTGAGAGCAGAAGCCTGAAGAATAGAAAAGAGAAGCTTGACACTTCACCATCATGTGTAGTTCCACTTTTTTCTCTCCCCTGCTTCTAGAAACCTACCACAGACTGAATAATGGGGCCTCCAAATTGTTGGCGGCCAGGGAACATGTTTTCTTTTCTACACAGCACCCAAAGAGAGTTTCCTAAAACAGATGCAATCCACTTAAAACTCTGTGTAGGTTCTCTCAGGGTTCTTGGGGTAAAGTTTCTCCCTCTGGGCAACTCTGTGTCCTCACACCCAACCGTGTGCCTTGCACACAAGGCCAGCCCTTGGGGCTCTTGCCTCAGCTGCACAATGGAGGCCAGAGGAGAGTGGGCAGGCTGTCAGCAGGGCTCAGAACTAGGAGTTTTGTCCATGAGCCCAGCCCAGGTAAGCACGATTCCAGGACCAAGTGTGTAGATGGCGGTGGTGGTGTTCATGATGGAGGCTGGTAGAAACAGAAGGGCTGAGCAGTGCTCAGAGCAAGCCCTGAGGGTGAAGTCAAGGTTGGTCAAGCCAGGTTTGGGGCCCAGAGGCTCAACTGTGGCAGAGGCCTTGAGGAAGGTAAAACTGGTGGTTTGGGTTTCAGGACTCAGGCTCTGCCTTGTTTTTGTTTTTTTTTTTTAAAGATTTTATTTATTTATTTGAAAGAGAGAGCACAGCAAGAGACAACACATGAGTGGGGTTGGTGGGGAGGGGAAGAGAGACAGGGAGAAGGAGGCTCCCTGCTTAGCAGGGCTGAGCCGCGGGGCTTGCTCTCAGGACCCCGAGATCATGACCTGAGCCGAAGGCAGACGCTTAACCAACTGAGCCACCCAGGCATCCCCTGCCTCATTGCTTCTGACTGTACCTCATCTCAGAGATCACAGGGCCCTCCCGCTCCCTCTGCTCCCATCCTTTTCCTCCCATCTGAAGGCTCCCGGTCAATGTACCTGTCTTGCCAAGCCAAGTCTGACTTAGGCCCAGTGGGGGGAAGGAGTCCTGAGTTATTTCCCAAATCACATTCTTTGTCACTCAGACACAGGACCCATTTCCCAAAGCCCAGTGGGGGTCAGTCTCTCCAAGCCCTGCTTCTTGCCCTCCTGTTCGGCCCTGTACCCATCCTGCCCACTGTCTTGCCAGAGGCCTTTCACTAGAATCTCAAAATATGTCAGTGAGGAGGCAAGCGGGGAGAGTTTCCCCAGGTGGCCGAGTGCAGTCACATGGATGCACGTGCAGCGGTTGATCCCGGGAGAGGGGCCTTCTGCGGCAAACATGCACATACTTGTAACTTTTTCTTTGTGGTGAGTCATTTATTTAGGAAGGAATCCCAAGGGTTTTCCCTTAGGAAAATTTCCAGTTGAGTGATGGTCAAGAATCCTGATAGGTGGGTTCTTCTGGAATGGTGGCTAAAGGGCTCTGCCTGTAGAGCCTGAAGATGAGCACCAGTTTCTCGACGAGAAAGCAAGTAGAAATCAAGACCAGGCTTAAGTTCCTGAGTCTTTTCAAGACCTCACAGTGCCTTTGTAGCCCCAACTGATATGGGATCTATGCTGTGTATGATCCCAAATGACAGGTCATCCTCATGTCATGAGCCCTGACACCTGGAATATGGTTGCTGCTCTTTGGGATGTGGATGTTGGCTGCCTTAGGAGCCCACAGGGGACGACATGGGATCTGCTGTTTCCCAAGGACCTGCCATGTGCTAGGAGTTGTACTTGGCAAGCAATGGAACCTGACTCCCTCTGTTCTCTTCTTCTTTCTCTAGCCGTCTACTTGCCAGTCCCGTTCTGTCCCCTCGACTGGAAGGGACAACAGTATCCTTTTGATAGGTGCAAAGCTGTCATCTAGAGCACAAATGCCCAGTCTTGGAAGAGCAGACGTTAAAGTTTTTCTTCTAATGGCTGGCAGTGAACCTCGAACCATTTAAAAATGTAGAACACTTTTTTTCCCAAATGAAATCTTACCTGGAATAGGAAACCAATGAAAAAGAAGTAAGAATTTTAACCAAGCAGAGATGCTCTTCTGGTTGAAGGGATTCATGAGTGGAGCCCAGATCCCAGCCCCCACAGCTTCCAGGCACAGCCCCTTGGCTCTTGAGAGTTTCTGGGATGTTCAGTGGAGCACAAAGCCATCAACAGCACTCACCTCTACACCAAGGGAATGCTCTGTGTACACATGTTGCTAACTTTTTACATACAGCATTCCTTTGCTATTCATAACACCATGGGGTTTATTATTATTATTAGTCACAGCATTAGTGTTACTGTTATCATTCCCATTCTGCAGAAGAGAAACTGAGGCTTAAAATGTTTAAACATCTTCCTCAAGTGGCAGAGCCTAGATTTAATTAACTCTGAAGAGTCTGGCTCTAGGGCCAACATTCTTAACCATTATTCATTGATTCGTACACTCAGCAAATCTTTACTGAGCACCCTCTATAGGTCAGGCCTCCTCTCCGTAAGCAAAACAAAAACCTCTGCCCTTGCGGAGTCGACAGTTTAGTTGGGGGGAGTGGGTGGATGGGATATGGACAGGAGATAAGTAAGCAAGAAATAGTATGTGAGTGATAAGTGCTCTAAAGAGCAGGAAAATGGAAAAGGATAATAGAGAGCATGGGGTTAAACATATAAATAGGGCTGGCAGAGTTCCCCATTAAAGTGAGAACTATAGGGGTGCCTGGGTGGCACAGTGGGTTAAGCATCAGACTCTTGGTTTCCACTTGGGTCATGATCTCAGGGTAGTGGGATCGGGCCCCGTGTTGGGCTCTGTGCTCAGCACAGAGTCTGCTTGAGATTCTCTCCCTGTGCCCCTTCCCTCCACACGCTCTCTCTTTCTTTAAAATAAATAAATAAATCTTAAAAAAAAAAGTAAAGTGAGAACTACAGTATTTTAGCTAAGTTTGAAAAAAAAGCCAACCTTGGGTAGAATTAAGAAACCTACTGTTAAAGAAGTCATCAAATTATATTTATGAGATGAGGTAAATTGTAAAATGAACAATACCTTGAAATCAAGACCTTTTAGTGGGTAAAATATACAGGTGGTCGTGAGGTAACCATTAATATGACTTCAGATGCAGTTAAACATGGATTCCCGGTGTCGGCATCTTTGTCCAGAGTGTAAGAATTCTTTAGAGGAAAAGTTGCTCGTGCATGCGTGTTCAGGGTGTTTTGTGGAAGCTGTGGGGTGCGGCATCTCCTTTGCTGGTGGCAGTCATTCAGGGTTTGCTCATTTTGACAGCGGCTGCTGGATTTGATTAGGAAGGATTTCCTTGCTGGTTTTAGCAGAATATTGACACGTTCTATTTCTTCACAGTTTGCGAGGCAGCTGTTTCATTGCAAATCCAGGCAAGCTCTGATAAATTTAGCACTGATTAAAACCTGAATCCTTGAGTGGTAAGATGGGTCAAGGTATGATCGCTTCATGCAACTATTTTCTTTCCTACTTAGTGGAAAAAGGACTTCCTGGGGAAGCCTGATGCAAAACATGCAATCGGATCTCAAACTTTTTTTCTTTTCAAAGATTTTATTTATTTATTTATTTATTTAGAGCGTGAGTGGGGGAAGGAGAAGAGGGAGAGAGAGAGCCTCAAGCAGACTCCACGCTGAGTTGACCGTGATGGGTGGTGATTGTAGGGTAATCATGGGGTGGGCCAGCATGTTCTTCAGATTGTCAATTTCAGGGGCCTGACACGTGCTGCCATATCTCTACCATCTGGGCAATTCTGTGAACTAGAACATTTTCTCTTGAAAATCCTTGTCAGATGCAAACGTATCACCTGGAAAAGAGTTAAGGTGTTAACCATTACCTGCGTTAGCAGAGCTTAGCTTTGCAAGAGAGTGGGAGAGTCACTGGTTTGTTCCTGGGTGAATCCTTTGTTTGATATCTGTTGAGGCCCTGTATGTGTCAGGTGCTGTTTGAATAAAACAGGCATGTATTCTCTGCTCTCAAGAACATCCATTCTGGTGAGAGGTGAGAGAGACACACTAAGGTGTGTTTTAGGAATATTTATTTGATGTGTCAGATAGTGAGAAAGAAGTCAGGACAGATGGATGGCTTGAGCCATGCCTCCTTTGCACGGGCCTAGCAGGAAAGAGCTTTTTAATAAGGGAGCATTTGAACAAAGGCTGAAAGGCAGTGAGACCAGCAGCAGCCTGGGCAGAACGATGGGGAGAGCCAGGGCCCCGGGCTGGGAGGGGCTCTAGGTCCGATGCAGGAATGTGGCAATGAGTCCAGCATGGCTGGTTTGGAGAGGTCTA
The DNA here is from genome assembly GCF_054177405.1 of Leptonychotes weddellii. Taxonomy (NCBI): domain Eukaryota; kingdom Metazoa; phylum Chordata; class Mammalia; order Carnivora; family Phocidae; genus Leptonychotes; species Leptonychotes weddellii. Next base: position 1,796 of record NW_027708307.1, on the reverse strand, counting down.
GGAAAGAGTCGCTACAGACACAGGACAGGTAGATACAGGGGATCATGAAGGAAAAGGAATCAGCAGATCTGCAACAGAGGATGGACCCTGAGGCCACTGGCCTGTGGACAGTAGATAAAAGGGTGAAGAAGAGTTTGTTTTCCAAGGAAAAGCAGAAATGATGGGAAGAAATCAAAATGTCCGAAGACAAGTCTCTCCTCTCTCATATTTCTTAGTCCAGGCCTGGTCCCCGGCTCCACATCATTATCTCCCATAACGTTACACACTCATCTCGTCTGTGGGCTGAGTCACAGCTGGCTCCAAGTCAGTCTGCTCTTGCCGCTGTTTTCCTCTGCCTCCCTGTCCAGGACCAGCTCCTTGGAAAGCCAACCAAACAAGACTGAGAGTCAAAAGACATGTTTTTTTTTGTCCTGGCCCTGCCATTAGTAACCATGCAACTTTGGGCATTTCTTCATTTGATAGGTGAGAGATCCCAGGGCCAGGGATCTGCCTGGAATGTGTAAGCGCTTGGTCTGGGCACAATTTCACCTTTATTCATAGATTTAGTTTTGTCCTAATTTTCATCACACATTCGTGCTTGTAAACTCTTCTCTCTAACACTCTATGGGCCCTAATCAAGTAAACAGCCAGTAGAGGCTTCATTAGAAATATAAGGGGGGCACCTGGGTGGCTCAGTCAGTTAAGCGTCTGACTCCTGATTTCAGCTCAGGTCATGATCTCAGAGTCCTGGGATTGAGCCCCACATTGGGCTCCATGCTTGGCATGGAGTCTGCTTGAGATTCTCTCTCTCCCTCTCTCCCTGCCCTTCCCACTGCTCATTGGCTCTCTCTCTTTAAAAATAAATAAATCTTAAAAAAAAAAAAGAAATATAAGGAATCCTAGTTTGTGGATGGGCACACGTCCTCAAATTCAGTGCTTTTCCTATTTTAGCTCCCTACAAATCACCTGGGAGCTCATTAAAATGCAGATTTCTAGAGAATCTCCACAGATTTGGATTCAGTAAGTTCCAGGTGATTTTAATTTTAATTTTAATTTTAATTTTAATTTTAATTTTAATACGATGCCCAGAGGATTCTGAGTCAGGTAGCAATGGGCCATTCTTTGAGAAACAATGGCATGCATGTTAATAATGATTATATCATTGGGGGTGATATAGGCAGTGGTGTTGGTGTTGGCGGTGTTGGCGGTGGTGGTGGTGATGGCGGCGGTGTTGGCGGTGGTGGTGGTGGTGATGGTGGTTGGTGGTGTTGGTGGTGTTGGTGTTGGTGGTGTTGGTGGTGGTGGTGTTGGCGGTGGTGGTGGTGGTGATGGTGTTGGTGGTGTTGGTGGTGTTGGTGGTGGTGGTGTTGGCGGCGGTGGTGGTGGTGATGGCAGTGGTGGTGATGGTGACAGTGGTATTGGTGGTGTTGGTGTTGGCAGCGGTGATGGTGGTGATGGCAGTAGTGGTGTTGGTGGTGTTGGCAGTGTTGGCGATGGTGGTGGTGATGGTGGCAGTGTTGGCAGTGCTGGTGATGGTGTTGGTGGTGGTGGTGGTGATGGCGGTGGTGGTGATGGTGATGGTGGTGGTGGTGTTGGTGGTGTTGGCAGTGGTGGTGGTGGTGATGGTGTTGGTGGTGTTGGTGGTGGTGGTGTTGGTGGTGGTGGTGGTGGTGATGGCAGTGGTGGTGATGGTGGTGATGGTGGTGGTGTTGGCGGTGGTGGTGGTGGTGATGGCGGTGTTGGCGGTGGTGGTGGTGATGGTGTTGGTGGTGGTGATGGTGGTGGTGTTGGCGGTGGTGGTGATGGTGTTGTTGTTG
>NW_027708306.1:0-334 GCF_054177405.1 Leptonychotes weddellii | reverse complement strand
TGGTAAAAGTATGTTGGTGTAGTCTAGAACCTGGGCATCTCAATCAGTTCCTAAATTCAAACTGTTTCCCATTAAGAGCTGGCTGTCTGCTGAGAACTAGGCAGCAGGGCTGGCCAGTTCTCTTTGCTATTATCTGTGTGTGAGAGCCAGAGTCGGCCTACCTATGTGCGGTGTATACGGGGGGATTTTGAGTGTTTTCTGAATTCTCTGTCCTCGGAGTTGCAGATAGTTTTTGCCCCAGCATGCTCTGTTCTGGATCAGAGCCACTTTATCCAAAGCCAGTATTTTGAGGAGACATGGCCACCTGTGTTGTACAAATGGGAGGAGGTCTCCA
>NW_027708305.1:0-334 GCF_054177405.1 Leptonychotes weddellii | reverse complement strand
GTTTCCTAATATTCATCTCACCCAAGTGATTGTCAACTGCATAGATGTCCAAACAATGAACTTCAACATAAATGTTTAAACACATGCATCTTAAATAAATGAAAGAGAAATCTTAGGGCCTGATGTTGTTTATTTTTGTTGTAAAGCTAATCTACATTGGTTTCAAATACTGCCTTTGTTTTTTGTTTTATTTTATTTTTTATTATTAGCATATTATGTATTATTTGTTTCAGGGGTACAGGTCTGTGATTCATCAGTCTTAAATAATACACAGCGCTCACCACAACACATACCCTCCCCAATGTCCATCACCCAGCCACACCATCCCTCCCAC
>NW_027708304.1:0-334 GCF_054177405.1 Leptonychotes weddellii | reverse complement strand
CTATTCTATTAATAATAGGACTCACATTTCATTACTCTTAAGCGACGTTCCTTCTTTTATACATATTAAGCTTCTCAAACTGTGCACGACAAAAGATCCCCACAACAAAAAAGCAGGTAATAATCAATATGCAATTCTGTTCTGTATTGTTTCTCTTTGATGTTTGTGTGTTGGATTGGGGGATGGAAAAGCTCATGGTAGGGTTATTTTGAGGTACTTGGAGCTGCTTATTAGTGGGTCCTTATTAGCAGCTTTTTATTACCAGCTTCCCAGGCTGTTGTGACATGTTTTGAAGATAACTCTTTTGTTCCATCGAAACCATAATGCCTACTTT
>NW_027708303.1:0-334 GCF_054177405.1 Leptonychotes weddellii | reverse complement strand
CAGTTCTATTTATTGTCCTTTTCTTCTCCCTGTCTTCTCTGCTTATCTCTGAGTCAGGGTCTGTTCTGTATGTTGTGGAGGGCCGGAGATCGCTGCTGGGGCCACGGGGATCCTTACTCTGTGATGAGTCACATAATCTGTGAATACTCGTGGATAGTCTTTTTTTTTTTTTTAAAGATTTCTTTTCTTTTTTTTTTTTAAAGATTTTATTTTTTATTTATTTATTTGAGACAGAGAGAATGAGAGACAGAGAGCACGAGAGGGAGGAGGGTCAGAGGGAGAAGCAGACTCCCCGCCGAGCAGGGAGCCCGATGCGGGACTCGATCCCGGGACT
>NW_027708302.1:0-334 GCF_054177405.1 Leptonychotes weddellii | reverse complement strand
TGGTATACACACAAACATGCACCCAATCACACAATCATGCACACACACATGCATACACAAATTTTAAAATGCATATTCTATCACAGACTCCTTTTTTCAGTTAGCAGAATATCATGTGCATGTCCTAGTCAACAATTAATATTATGTGTATTAGCTGCATAATATTACATTGCCTGGATTTACATTCTTTTTTTTTTTTAAAGATTTTATTTATTTATTCATGAGAGACAGAGAGAGAGAGGCAGAGGGAGAAGCAGGCTCCCAAGGAGCAGGAAGCACGATGTGGGACTCGATCCCAGGACCCTGAGATCATGACCTGAGCCAAAGGCAGATG
>NW_027708301.1:0-334 GCF_054177405.1 Leptonychotes weddellii | reverse complement strand
GCCTTTTTCCTTTGGTAGGAATGATCCAGATACCTTGAGGACAGGTCAGACACTGACATTTTTTGATTATATACCTTTAGATGGATCAACACTAAAAAAAAATGTGATGTTTTCTTTTACTCTCCTCAAAACTTTTCCCCAGAAAATTCTTCATTTGTCAAGAGGAGAACTTTGGAGGTGGTTTTGGAGAGAGACTTAGAACATTTGTAATTTGAGGAAGATTAAATCTATTTTCAAGGAAAAAAAAACACATGAAGTGATGTTCAACCTCCCTCACAATTAGAAAAATGCAAAACTACAATGAGATACCATTTTTTAAAACCTATCATACTGC
>NW_027708300.1:0-334 GCF_054177405.1 Leptonychotes weddellii | reverse complement strand
TTTTTTTTTTTTAAAGATTTTATTTATTTATTTGAGAGAGAGAGAATGAGAGACAGAGAGCATGAGAGGGAGGAGGGTCAGAGGGAGAAGCAGACTCCCTGCTGAGCAGGGAGCCCGATGCGGGACTCGATCCCAGGACTCCAGGATCATGACCTGAGCCGAAGGCAGTCGCTTAACCAACTGAGCCACCCAGGCGCCCGGGAGGGACAATTTTTGAAAATGATAAATAGTGATTGAAAATTTCTATAAACTAATGGTAGTCTAGTTCACTCTCCTTACAGGAGTAAGCTTGTAAAATAATTACAGTTAAGATATCAAGAGATTGAGACACTGA
>NW_027708299.1:0-334 GCF_054177405.1 Leptonychotes weddellii | reverse complement strand
TATTCTTTTATTGGAACCCTTTCCTTTGCCCAATTTTTCTGTTGGATTATTATTCTGTTGGTAGTATTATGATTGATTTCTAGGAGTTTTTTCATATTAGGGAAATTAGGCATTTGTCCCTAATACGAGTATCAGTTTTTTTCCAGTTTGTCTTTTCTTTCATGGTAGTTTTTTTTCAATGCAGAATCTCAATTTTCCGTTGTTAAAATTTTGATCTTTTTTTTTATGGGTTATGAGTTTTGGAACATACCTAGAAAGATCTTCCATCCTCCAAGATCCCCTTTTACAAAAATCCTGTGCTTGCTTCTTCTGAAGGGAGGAAATAGGGACCATG
>NW_027708298.1:0-334 GCF_054177405.1 Leptonychotes weddellii | reverse complement strand
CGTGGCTCTTGATCTTGGGCTCATGAGTTCAAGCTCCATGTTGGGCATAGAGCCTACTTAAAAAATAATAATAATAAATTATATATACATATGCATATATAGAGAGAGATAAAAGAGGTAAAACATGATAACTGAATATGCCTTTAATTCACTGAAAAAAATCAGCTGAGACCAAATCCATGCACGGCTTTGCATTCCCTGCTGTTTAAGTAATGAGGAGCTGGGGTCACAAAGAGACCAGGTTTACCTGGTCCATGGGCTTTGCCCTGCAGCAGGTTCATCTGGTCCTGGAAAGGATGAACCCAGCCTCTGCCATGTTCAAGTGGGTGACAGT
>NW_027708297.1:0-334 GCF_054177405.1 Leptonychotes weddellii | reverse complement strand
TGACTTGACAGGTACGGTATGTATTTGTCTTTCTGAGTGAGTGAGTGAGTGAACAAGTGAATTCATGTGATGTTTTCTGAAGTTGGGTTTTTGTTTTGTGTTGTTTTTATAGGAAGGAGAGGTGCAGCTGGCAATTGGAAAAAAGGACAATGGTATTAATATTACTGAAAGTGCTCCACAAGAGCAAACAGTTAATGACCATCTGACTTCTGCTGATAGAGCATACAAAAGTAATAGTAGTGGTAAGTTAGTAAACATCTGTGAATTTTTTTCTATGCTCAAATGCTAGTATAAAGAAATCTGAAAGTATGTAGATCCAGATATGTTATGCATT
>NW_027708296.1:0-5980 GCF_054177405.1 Leptonychotes weddellii | reverse complement strand
TAGTCCTTTATCAGATGTGTCTTTTGCAAGAATTTTCCCCCAGTCTGTGGCTTGTCTTCTAATTCTTTTGACATTGTCTTTTGCAAAGCAGAAGTTTTTAATCTTAATGAAGTCCAACTTATCAATTATTTCTTTCTTGGATTATATCTTTGGTGTTGAATCTAAAAAGACGTCGCTATATCCAAGGTCATCTGGGTTTTCTCCTCTGTTAACATCTAGGAGTTCTGTAGTTTTGCATTTCACATTTAGGTCTGTGATCCATGTTGAGTTAATTATTTGTGAAAGATGTAAGATCTATGTCCAGTTGTTCCAGAACCATTTACTGAAAAGACTATATTTTGTTTGTTATACCACCTTTGCTTCACGTCAAAGATCATTTGACGATATGAGAGTCTATTTCTGGCCTCTCTATTCTGACCTATTTGTCTTTCTTTTGCCAATATCACATTGTCTTGATTACTGTAGCTTTACTCTTAGGTCTTGAGGTTGGGTAATGTCAGTCCTCTTTGTTCTACTCCTTCAATATTATATTGGCTACTCTGGGTTTTTGCCTTTCCACATAAACTTTGTTTATGGTTTTAAATTCTTAATTGCATTTTTTCCACCTTTATTGAGATATAATTGACATAAAATATTGTTTAAATTTAAGGTGTACAATTTGATGATTTGATATACGTGTATATTGCATATTGTGTGCCACAATAATACACCCTTTGCCTCACATATTTACTGTTTTTGTTGTTGTTTGTTGAAATATAGTTGACACACAATATCACATTAATTTCAGGTGTACAACATAGTGATGTGACAAGTTTATACATTATGCTATGCTCCCAAGTGTAGCTACCATCTGTCACTATACAGTGCTATTACAATATCATTGACTGTATTCTCTATGCTGTATGTTTTATTCCCATGACTTATTCATTCCATAACTGAAAGCCTGTATCTCCCAATCTCCTTCACCCATTTTGCCCATCCCCAACTCCCTCCCCTCTGGCAACCATTAGTTTGTTCATTTTGTTCTCTGTATTTAAGGGTCTGTTTCTGCTTTTGTTTTGTTTTTTAGATTCACATATAAGTGAAATCATATGGTATTTGTTTTTCTCTGTCTGGCCTATTTTACTTAGCATAATACTGTCTAGATCCATCTATGTTGTCACACATGGCAAGATCTCATCCTTTTTATGGCTGAGTAATATTCCAGTGTGTGTGTGTGTGTGTGTGTGTGTGTGTGTGTGTATATCTTCTTTATCCATTCATCTATCCATGGATGCTTGGGTTCCTTCCATATCTTGGCTCTTGTAAATAATGCTGCAATAAACATACAGGTGCGTATATCTTTGAATTAGTGTTTTTGTTTTCTTTGGGTAAATACCCAGTAGCAGAATTACTGGATTATATGGTATTTCTATTTTTAATTTTTTGAGGAATCTTTATAATGTTTTCCACAGTGGCTGTACCAATTTACATTCCCACCAACAGTGCATGAGGGTTCCCTTTTCTCCACATCCTCACCAACACTTGTTATTTCTTGTCTTTTTTATTCTAGCCATTCTGACAGGCATAAGGTGATATTTCATTGTGGTTTTGATTTGCATTTCCCAGATAATTAGTGATGTTAAGCATCTTTTCATGTGTCCGTTGGCCATTTGTATGTCCCCTTTGGAAAAATGTCTATTCAGGTCCTCTGCCCATTTTTTAATTGGATTATTTGTTATTTTGGTGATACGTTGTATAAGTTCTTTACATGTTTTGAATATTAACCCCTTATTGGGTATATCGTTTGCAACTATCTTCTCCCATTCAGCCAGTTTGCCTTTTCATTTTATCTATGGTTTTGTGTTGTTGTTCTTTTGATGAGAACATTTAAGATTTATTCTCACTGCACCTTTCAAGTATACAATGCAGTATTATTAACTATGGTCACCAGGTCCTTGGAACTAATTCATCTTACAATTATAAATTTGTACCATTTGCAGGATGCCTGGGTGGCTCAGTGGGTTAGGCGTCTGCCTTCGGCTTAGGTCATGATCCACAGGTCCTGGGATCAAGTTCCACATCGGGCTCCTTGCTCAGCAGGGAGCCTGCTTCTCCCTCTGCCTCCCATTTTTAGAGTACCTTTTCATTTTATTGATTGATTCTTTTGCTGTACAAAGCTTTTTCTTTCTTTTTTTTTTTTAAGATTTTATTTTTAAGGAATCTACACCAAACGTGGGTCTCAAACTCACAACCCAGAGATCAAGAGTCACACACTCAACTAACTGAGCCTGCCAGGTGCTCCTGCAGACGTTTTTTCATTTGATGTAGTCCCACTTGTTTATTTTTGCTTTTGGTGTCATAGCCAAAAAATTGGTGCCAAGACTGATACCAAGAAGATTTTCTCTATGTTCTAGGAGTTCTTCTAGGATTTTTATGGTTTCAAGGCTTATGTGTAAATCTTCAATCCATTGTAAAGCAGTTTTTGTGAGTGATATAAGATAGGGATCCAATTTCATTCTTTTTTTGTGTGAATATCCAGTTTTCCTCGCATCTTTTATTGAACAGATTATCCTTTCGCCATTGCATATTCTTGGCTCTCTTGTCAAATAGTAGTTGACAGTATATGTGTGGGTTTATTTCTGGACTTTGAATTCTGTTCCACTGGCTCATGTGTCTGTTTCTATGCTAACCATATTGTTTCGATTACTATAGCTTTGTATTATAGTTTGAAATCAGGAATTGTGATTCCCTAATCACAATTAAAGATTAATTGTGATTCCCAAAGGATTGCCTTCGCTATTATGGAGTCTTTAATGCTTTCAAATTAATTTTATGGTTGTTTTTTCATTTCTGTGAAAATACCATTGGAATTTTGATAGGGATTGCTTTGAATCTATAGATGGTTTTGGTTAGTATGGACATCTTAATAACTCTTTCAATCCATGAACATAAGAGATCTTTCCATTTGTTTGTATCTTCTTCAATTTCTTTCATCAATATCTTATAGTTTTTGGTGTACAGAACTCTTACTTCCTTGGCTAAATTTATTCTTAAGTAGTTTATTGTTTTTGATACTATTGTAAATGGGACTGTTTTCTTTATTTCTTTTTCAGATACTTCATTGTTAGTGTATAGAAATGCAACTGATTTTTTTGTATGTTGACTTTTGAGATTTTAGTGAATTAGTTTATTAGTTCTAACAGGTTTTGGTGAAATCCTTAGGGTTTTCTATATATAAGATTATATCATCAGCAAATAATGACAGGTTTAATCCTTCCCTTCCAATCTGGATTCCTATTATTTCTTTTGCTTGCCTGATTGCTCTGGCTAGTACTTCCAGGACAGTGTTGAATAAAAATGGTAAGAGTGGACACTCTTGTCTTGTTCCTGATCTTAGAGGGAAAGCTTCAACCTTTTACCATTGCGTTTGTTGTTAGCTGTGGGTTTGTCATTTACAACTTTTACATTGTTGAGATGTTTCTGCTATACCCAATTTTCTGGGAGTTTTTATCATAAAAGTATGCTGAATTTTGCCAAATGCTTTTTCTGCATCTCTTGAGATCATTGTAAAATTATTGTCTTTCATTCTATTAACGTGGAGTATCATATTTTTGACTTGTGTATGTTGAACATTCCTTGCATCTAGGGATAAATCCCACTTGATCATGATGTATGATCTTTTTAATGTGCTGCTGAATTTAGTTCGCTGGTGTTTTGCTGAGAATTTTTACATCTATATACATCAGGGATATTGACCTGTAGTTTTCTTTTCTTGTAGTGTTTTTATCTGGCTGTGGTATCAGAGTAATGCTGGTCTTGTAAAACTAATTTGAGAGTATTCCTTCCTCTTCAATTGTTTTGGAAGAATTTGAGAAGCATTGATATTAATTCTTCTTTAAATGTTTGGTCATATTCACTCATGAAGCCGTCTGATCCTGGGCTTTTCTTTGTTGGGAGGATTTGATTATGGATTCAATCTCTTTTAGTCTGCTCAGATTTTCTATTTCTTCATGATTCAATCTTGGTAGGTTAAATGTTTTTAGGAATGTGTCCATTTTTTCTTGGTTGTCCAATTTGTTGATGTAATTTTTCATAGTAGTCTCTTTTGATTCTTTGTATTTCTTTGATATCAGTTTTAATGTCTCCTCTTTCATTTATAATTTTATTTGAGTCTTCTCTTTTTCTCTTGGTAAATCTAGCTAAGGTTTGTCGATTTTGGTTATTTTTTCAAAAACCAACTCTTAGTTTTATTGATCCCTTCTATTATTTTTCTGCTCTCTATTTCATTTGTATCTGTCCTGATCTTTGTTATGTCCTTCATTCTGCTGACTTTGGGCTTTGTTTGTGCTTCTTTTTCTAGTTCCTTTAGATGTAAAATTATGTTGTTTATTGGAGATCTTTCTTTTTTTTTTAATGTAAGCATTTATTACTATAAACTTCCTTCTTGTCACAGCTTTTGCTATATGCCATAAATTTTGGTATATTGTGTTTCCATTTTCATTTATCTCAAGGTAACTTTTTACTTCCCTTTTGATTTCATCTTTGACCCATTAGTTGTTCAGGAGTATGTTAATTTTCACATATTTGTGAATTTTCCAGTTTTCATATTGTTATTGATTTCTAGCTACATACCATTATGGTCAGAAAAGATATTTGGTATGATTTCAGTCTTTTTAAATTTGGTAAGACTTGTTTTATTTTTATTTTGTATTTTTAAAGTGCTTTTTTTTAGGATTTTTATTTATTTGAGAGCGAGAGAGAGAGCAGAAGCAGGGGTAGTGGCAGAAACAGGCTCCCCGCTGAGTAGGGAGCCTGACGCAGGGCTCAATCCCAGGACCCTGGGATCTTGACCTGAGCTGAAGGCAGAATTTTAACTGACTGAGCCATCCCGGTGCCCTGCTAAGACATGTTTTATGACCTAACATATGATCTCTCCTGGAAAATGTTCTATGTGCTCTTGAGAAGAATGTGTATTCTACTGCTATTAGGTGGAATGTTTTGTATATGCCTGTTAGATACATTTGGTCTAAATTAGAGTTCAAGTCCAATGTTTCCTTATTATTTTTCTGTTTGGATGATCTTTCTGTTGTTGAAAATGGGGTACTGGAGTTTCCTATCACTATTGTATCATCTATTTCTCTCTTCATGTCTGTTAGCAATTGCTTAGTATATTTAGGTGCTCCAATATTGGATATAGAGTGAATGAGTGGGAGGGACAGAGGGAGAGAGAGAATCTGAAGCAGGCTCCATGTCCAGCGTGGAGTCCTAAGAGGGGCTTGATCTCATGACCTTGATATCATGACCTGAGCCAAAAGCAAGTTGGACAGTTAACCAACTGAGCCGTCCAGGTGCCATTCTTGTTACAGTTTTGGATTTATCAGTACAGCTATCCCTGCTCTCTTTTGGTTTCCATTTGCATGGAACATCTCTTTCCATCCCTTCACTTTGAGCTTACATGTGACCTTGAAGCTGAAGTGAGTCTTTTGTGGGCTGCATATAATTGGTTTTTTAAAATCTATTCAGGGGCACTTGGGTGGCTCAGTCAGTTCAGCGTCTGCCTTCAGCTCAGGTCATGATCCCTGGCTCGAGCCCCACGTCAGGCTCACAGTCTGCTTCACCCTCTCCCTCTGCTCCTCCCTGCCCCACTCATACTCTCTCTCTCTCTTTCTCAGAAAAATAAATAAAATCTTTAAAAATCTATTCAGCCATTCCATGCCTTTTGATTAGAGAATTTTATTTATTTCCATTTAAAGTAACTACTGATAGGCAAGGACTAACCATTCCCATCTTATTAGCTGTTTTTTGTAGTTCCTTTGTTCTTTCTTCCCTTTTTGCTGCCTTCTTTTTTTTCCCTTTTTTTTTTATTCTTATGTTAATCCCCATACATTACATCATTAGTTTTAGATGAAGTGTTCCATGATTCATTGTTTGTGCATAACACCCAGTGCTCCAAGCAGAACGTGCCCTCCTCAATACCCACCACCAGGCTAACCCATCC
>NW_027708295.1:0-334 GCF_054177405.1 Leptonychotes weddellii | reverse complement strand
GACTTCCAGTGTGGCTGTGTTTGGAGATGGGGCCTCTAAGGAAGTCCTAGGGTTATATGAGGTCATACTGGTAGAGCCCTGATCAGATGGGGTTAGTGTCCCTATAAGTTAGTAGGGGGCTCATGCTCTCACAAAGGCAGAGGGATAAGGTGGCCATCTGCAAACCAGCAAGTCCCACTAGAAGCCAGATTGATCAGAACTGAACTTGGGACTTCCAGACTCTGCAGAGCAGACACTTTTCCATTGTGTAACCCACCCAAGAGGTTTTGTCATGGCAGTCTCAGCAAACGAACAGCATGTAAGTTGAGGTGGGGGGTGCTAATAAGTGGAGTTC
>NW_027708294.1:0-334 GCF_054177405.1 Leptonychotes weddellii | reverse complement strand
TACGTGGAGGAATGTGCCTTATTGCACCCCTGCTGTAAATCATTATAGGTCTATATCGTTGTAGAAGGTATATAAGATTATGGAAAATAAGCCTCGGGACCTCGGGCTGATTGCTCGGGGTCCCCTGTGCCTCGCTCTACTGTCGTCTTTTTTGCTCAGTTCCTTTGCCTCCCCAGGTCCATGACTCTCCGAGGTCGACACATAACACTACATGTACTGTTTTATTAAGCTAAATAATCATATTCATATAAGAGAAAAAGACTGTGTTCTGACTAAAGAAGAATTTATCTGTTTTTATTTATCTTAAATTTTTTAAAGATTTTATTTATTTATT
>NW_027708293.1:0-334 GCF_054177405.1 Leptonychotes weddellii | reverse complement strand
ACCATGTTGATGACATTTTTATAAATCAACTAGCTTAAAACAATAAAGTTGCATATGTGGGGGGAAAAGTACTAGGATATGAAATGAATAATTTAAGCTAGTTGAATATATAACACTGCAGAATACTTTATTAAGTTTATAATAATTCTATTTCTCAAACAGCTGAAAGGTGGACTGCTGTCTTCTGAGGACATTGTGTATGATTTTTGCCCCCTCTTTTAAGTCTACATAAGTATAATAGATGGGACGCTAAGTAACCTCAATGCAATGTTTCCTCTTTTGAGAAATCTGCTGTAGAGAATTTTGACTTCAAGGTAGAGGAACCACTGTAATT
>NW_027708292.1:0-334 GCF_054177405.1 Leptonychotes weddellii | reverse complement strand
TTTGAGTTGATTTATGTGTATCATGTAAGAAAGGGGTCAAATTTAATTCTTTTTAACGACAAAAAAAGCTAGAGTGCTTCAACATGCTTTATGCCAATGTTTCTCTGCAAAAATACATCACTTCTACTGATGCCTTTCATTCCAAAGAAATAAAAGTCCACATTACATTTAATCAATGTTAAGTGTTGAATATAATTGCGGTTGAATATAATTATCACTCTATTTTCTCTTAAAAGTTTTTAAGTATTACCAAATACTTATATACTCCCTGTGCTATATAAAATTTTGATTGCAGAATTATTATTTTATGGCCTTATTAACTTTTTGTATTTCA
>NW_027708291.1:0-334 GCF_054177405.1 Leptonychotes weddellii | reverse complement strand
CACATCCTGGCATTTTAAAAGACTTTGATATCTATTTGACTTTTAGAGAAAGGAGATAACATCAAAACAATTACAACCAAAAAATTCAGCTATTTAGGTGTCTAATAAGTAGGATCTTGCTGTTTTTTGTTTCTGTTTTTTTTGCCACCATGAACAAAGTATACAAGCTGTTGGTGTCAGATGCATTATTATTACATCATTGGCAGTACCTACTTGCTTTGTAATAATAAGATGTTTGTGATTCAGCCTCCTCTACTGTAGAACTTAGCTCCATCTACTAATTTTGCGACCCTCCAGCTATGATTTGAATTTAAGGAAATAGTTAATTCTTGGT
>NW_027708290.1:0-334 GCF_054177405.1 Leptonychotes weddellii | reverse complement strand
GGATCGAGTCCCGCATCGGGCTCCCTGCTCGGCGGGGAGTCTGCTTCTCCCTCTGACCCTCCTCCCTCTCATGCTCTCTGTCTCTCATTCTCTCTGTCTCAAATAAATAAATAAAATCTTTAAAAAAAAAAAAAGAAGAAGAAATGAGAGAAAAAAATGAAAGAAAAACAGAATGAAGAGCAGTGAGGAGGGAATAAGAAGACAGAGGAAAAAGTATGAGGACCCCACTCAGCAGGGACAGTAGGTGGCCTGCTTGATGGGGAAGCATAAATTAGGGTAATTTCATCTATACTAGCAGATTAAATAACTTCTGTGGGCTGCCTAGGTACTAATC
>NW_027708289.1:0-334 GCF_054177405.1 Leptonychotes weddellii | reverse complement strand
CCTTTGTCTGCCTTTGGCTCAGGTCATGATCCCAGGGTCCCCAGGTCATGATCCCAGAGTCCTGGGATCGAGCCCCGCATAGGGCTCCCTCCGCAGCAGGAAGCCTGCTTCTCCCTCTCGCGCTCTTCCTGCTTGTGTTCCCTCTCTGTCTCTCTGTCTCTCTGTCAAATAAGTAAATAAATATTAAAAAAAAAAAAAAAGAGTGAGGCCCATTCCAGATCATTCCTTCTCAGAACATCAGGCCCTCGTGGGGGTTGTACTTACTCAATTAATTGATGCTTGATGTTCTTAGACCAGGATAGTGCTCTCTACTATTAATGGCCTTTTTTTTTTT